>NW_015167553.1:69680-95426 GCF_001447785.1 Gekko japonicus
TATATATATATATATATGGTATCAGATTGATCTAATTTCTGTGCACTGAGGACAAGCCAGTCCTAGGTTACAAACTGAACTCTCCAATGCAAGAACAAGATGCATTTCTTCCTTTAGGAGGTGCTATTGTCAGAAGAAAATAAAAAGGTTTCAGTTTTGTTTTTGCATGTGGTTGGGTATTCTGTTTGTAATAATTGTTTGGATACACTATATTTTTAATATGCTAGTTGTGATAATTTCATGCCAAGTAAAAATGTCCATAGTCATATTTTATGTTCCTAAAGTAACAGAATGACTTTCAATCTAGAAAAGACAAAAGAAATGCTAATGTAGTATTTTTTCAATTTTTCCGAAAATTTCCGTTTTCCCCCAAAAAAAACCGGAAAAAAACCGGGGGTTTTTCCGAGCTTCAAAATTTCGGGAATTTTTCATCTCTAGGTGTTCTCCTATCCAAATACTTGCCAGGGTCAGCTCTGTTTAGCTTCCGAGATGAGGCTAGCTTGGGCTATCCAGTTCAGGGCTAACCAGGTAGTGGTCCTATCTGAGAGTGCACCAGAACTGGCCGGTGATGTGGCTGTTAAGGATTTAGTTGCCTATGAGAGAGGCATTATTGCAGGGAGCTTAGACAGTTCAAATGAGTTAAATTGCATAGGATAATTTTTGTACCAGAGAAACACTTTTGCATTGTTCAAATTCTGCTTGATTAATTAAACTGCCTTGTTTCTCTATCGTAGGCACTACCTTTGCACTTCTTGTTCTGGCTTTGGGATTTTTGCTGTCCGCTCAGGTTTCACCACAAGTTACTCTTAATCCTGAAGGCCCTTCAGGTCCAAACTCTAGCTGCACAAAATACAGGTGAGTAGCCATGATGATTTCCTCTTGAAAAATTCTTCTTTTCCTCTGATTCTTCTAGGCCTGTGTACAGTAAACCTAGTCAAGGAGTTGTATTCAAAACACTCTAGAGATCTTTGTTCTTTCTGTCACATGGTATCTTCTGTTTCAGTGCTGCCAGTGAGTAGTGTTGTTGTTAGATCCACAGATTCTGATTAGTAGTAATTATGCCTCCATGAAGACATTCTGGTCTCTAAACAATAACTTGTTTTTTATAGAGCAAAGCCAGCAAAATCTCAGGTTTAGTGCAGGGCCAGTGCCTATTTTAATAGAATGCTTTGCACCTTTAGAACTCTTGCTGATCCACTCTGTGCAACTTGATCGTAGATTCTAGAGTGTACAAACATTCAAGGAATTTTTGTTATTCTTGGTTGGATTCAAAGAGCCTCTTGTACAAATGGAATTCATGTTTGGTTGGACAAGGAGGTAGACCTCTTTTTTTTTTGCTGATTCTCCTCAGAGTTTTTCTCTATCATGCTGTATCAGTTGCTTATCTGGAAAGTCTTGTAACCCTCAGGAACAGCTTTTGGTGGAAATTAGTGGATTGAAAGGTACAACAGTAGTATGAGTAGAATTCTGGTTGCAGTTCCTAGGAAACAAATGTGTCATATAATTAATTCTTTTCATTAAAAACAATTACTGTTTGTTTGTTTGTTTATTTTTAAAGCATTTGTATCCCACCATTTTGGGCCAGTTTTTTAACATATGTAAAGCTGCTGGGAGAGGTCATCTGGAGATTTGGGTTAATCCTCCACCAATGTGCAGATGACATTCAGCTCTATTTCACAATACCAGCAGATCCCAGGAAGGCTGAGAGAGCAGCTTTGAATGCTATGTAGTGAACAAAATGTGCAAACGTCTCATGCCTGATGTACAGGCAGTTCAAGCATGTGTTGGGTTTGGGAGATCAAAATCTACTTTCCAAAGGAGAAACAGATGACCAAGAATTGTCAGCACCAAACATTTCTGCCTTGTTTATCTCAAAACGTGGTCTGATTAAAAAGCTGCTCTTTTCTTGTAGCTTGGCTTGTTGATAGAATGTATGCAGATTTCTTGGTGATCTCTGTCATACCTCATTGAAGAAGTGCTGCTGGCCATTACTGACTGGTTTTGTTAGATCGCGCTAACAAAGGACTCTTAGAGTGATTCAGCAAGTGATTCAGCTTTATTGGAAGTAACGAACAAGCACTCAACTCAGTAAGAAACCAGAACAGAAAACAGCGGGAGCTTAAGCTCCTTTTAAACATAACCGGGCTAATGTAGCCACGCCTATTTACAATTAACAACCAATGAGATTGCTTAGTTAAGGACCAATGGGAGTCTTTCCCTCCTAGGGAATGGTATCGTTCTGATTGGTCGCTGTTACGAAGCGACCAATAGGAAGTTCGCTCAGAGGAGCCCTGGTCTGGCTCGAAGCTTAACATAGGAGTCCTATGAGGAGATTCATGTAATCGTTTCAATACATTACAATTCCTCCCCCCTAAGTTAAGTCATCATCCATTTGTTTTATTATTTACATACATTCAAGTCATGCTGTTGTACATCAACTGTTCCAAAATACTTTATTACAATCGTAGTCTTTTAGATAAGTCGGCATCTGCCTCGTACGCTGAGACCTGCGAAGCGGTGCAGGCTCTATGGGCACACAAGGTTGTGAGTCACTGTGGGGTTCACTACAGCCTGGTTCAGGCACAAACTCTACTGGGGTTTCAGCCCCGCACCCAGGGGTCTGCCCTGACTCGGGGACAGTACCGGGCCTTTCGGTACTCACCGACTGCTCTGGGGGTCTCCACTCAACATCAGGGAATTCAGCCGTCGGAGAGTCAGCGCTGTCCTTAGCCCAACGTCTCCTTAGCTGATCTATGTGGCACCGCCATACTCGACCGTCAGCCAACTGTACCACATACATGCGAGTACCCACAGAGTCGGATATTACCCCAGGAAGCCATAAGTGACCATTAGCATAATTCCGTGCAAGAACCTTGTCCCCTTTTTCAAACATTCGTACCTTCGGTTGTGAGTCGGTACGCTCGGAATGATCGTCAGTGAGATCCGGATGCAACCTGTTTAACCGAGTTGTGAGCCTCCGCCCCATTAGCAACTCGGCCGGACTGCGGCCTGTAGCACTGCAGGGGGTGGTGTGCTGCCGCAAAAGAAAGGAGCCCAGCCTCTGGCTCCAGTCCCCCTCGTCCATACCCGTGGGTGGCAAAAAGTCGGCGGAGCGCATGGATCACAGCAAGTGATGTGGTCGATTTCATATGCACGACCTCCAGCCATTTGGACATAGCGTCCACCACAATTAGGAACATTTGCCCTTGGAGAGGGCCAGCAAAATCTATATGCAATCTGGCCCAGGGTTTACCAGATGACTCCCAGCCTTGGGGTGTAGCTTGTGGGGGATCGGGTCTGACTTGCTGGCATTTGGGACACCCTCGTACCCATTCTTCGATCTCTTTGTCCAGCCCCGGCCACCAGACATACCCTCTGGCCAACGCTTTGGTGTGTACCATACCGGGGTGACCCTCGTGCAGCGACTCTAACACTCTCGTCCTGAGTTTGTCAGGAACCACCACCCTGTTCCCCCATAATACACAGCCCTTAGAAATGGATAGTTCATTTTGACGGCTTTTGTAAGGGCCGAACTCCGGTTCAACGCTTCCAACCGGCCACCCCCTCCAAACCCAGTTTAATACTCGGGACAGCACGCTATCCTTGGCCGTGTGTGCTGCAATGTCCCTGGATGATACCGGGGGTCGAGGAAGCTCCTCAATTGCCAAGACCTCACAGGCGGGGGCAGGGTCTGCGCCAATGTCCGGCACCGGGCACCGGCTGAGGGCATCCGCATGCCCAATCGCTTTCCCAGGCCGGTGCTCTAAGTCAAAATCATAAGCCTGCAAAAATATCGCCCATCTAAGCATGCGTGGGGACATGATGTTTGGCAATTGCTTATCGGGCGCAAAAATCCCCAGTAGCGGCTTGTGGTCAGTGACCAGCAAAAATCGTCTGCCAAAAATAAAATCATGGAACTTTTTGACAGCCGCTACCAACGCCAGACCCTCCTTGTCTATCTGGGCATAGTTCCGCTCTGCCGCAGATAGTGATCTAGAATAAAAAGCGATAGGCGCTTCGCTCCCATCAGGCATCAGATGGCTTAAAACTGCGCCTACTCCAAAAGGTGAAGCGTCAGCAGCTAACACCAGGAGCTTGTGTTCATCATAATGCGTGAGTACGGCATTAGATGTCAGCAGCTCCTTGACTCCCACAAAAGCCTTTTCCTCGGCCTGCCCCCACTTCCATTTTGCCTCCTTGTGCAAAAGCGCGTGCAAAGGGGCCGCCACTGATGCCTTATGCGGTAAAAACGCATGATAAAAATTCAGGAGTCCTAAAAAGGATTGGAGCTCCTTCTTACTCACCGGCCTGGGGGCGTTTTGGATTGCAGATACCTTCTCATCCGTGGGGTGGACTCCCTCTGCGTCAATGCGAAACCCCAGGAAGTCCACACTTTCCACCCCGAGCGTGCATTTTGAGCGCTTAACTCTGAGACCGGCATTTTGAAAACGCCTGAGGACCTCTTTAACCCGGTCCAGTAGTTCCTGTTCAGACCCGCCCGCAATCAGCACGTCGTCAAAATAGGGCACTGTGCCAGGTACCCCCCTTAGTAGACGTTCCATGAGGCCCTGAAAAATCCCAGGTGCTACGTTGACCCCGAATTGCAGCCTGTTCACTTTAAAAGCCCCTTGGTGGGTTACAATTGTTTGGGCCTCGGCAGCCTCCGGGGTGACAGGCAACTGCTGGTATGCCTGGGCCAGGTCAAATTTGGCGAAAATCTTGCCACCCCCCAGGGAAGCCAAAATGTGGCTTATTACCGGGACCGGGTACGAATGTTGCTGCAGCGCCTTGTTAATCGTACATTTGTAATCGGCGCATAGTCGTATGGACCCATCTGATTTGACAGGGGTTACGATCGGGGTCTCCCATTTGCTGTATGGTACTGGCTCTAAAACCCCTTGCTCAACTAGTTTGTCAATCTCTTTTTCCACCTTATGTTTGAGAGACACAGGTACTTTCCGATACTTCAACCTAATAGGTTTGACTGACGGATCTAAGTCAAACGCAACCGGGGGGCCCTTGTACCTCCCCAACCCTTCGGCAAATACATCAGGGAACAGGTCGTACAGCATGCCCCATTTATTTTCAGACATCCTGTTAATCCCAGAAATACCAATGCCCAATGGCTCAAACCAATCTAACCCTAGCAGGTTAACCCGGTCTCCCTCTGCAATCAGGAATGACAGTTTAACACATTTCCCCTTATACTCAACAGTAACAGAGTCCCGTCCGGCCAAGGGAATTCGGTTGCCCTGGAAGTCGGACACTCTGGTTCCCGCAGGCTGGAGCCGCCGCCGGCTTCGGTTCGGGAACAACTGGCGCCAGGACGCGGCAGAAATCACCGTCACGGACGATCCTGAGTCCACCTCCATTGTACAGGGTCGGCCGTCGAGGAGTGGAGTCACGGTGATCTTGCCCTGGCTGCTGGTGCGATTTACGGCCGATGCGCTCGACAAGGTCGCCGTCAACTGGCAGCTTGCTTCCGATGCTGAGGAACGGGTCTTGCCTTGGGTGCTGACTGGAGTGCCCCTCTGCGCTGACCGGTTGTTAGTTGAGGGATCCTTCTTTGCTGATCTGCAGACTCTGGCCAGATGACCACGCCGCCCACACGCTCTGCAGTCGACATCACGAGCCCAACAGGAGTCGCGCTGGTGCTTCCCGCCACAACCGGAGCAAGGCTTGACGTTGGTAGTCTTCGCTGGGGTCCGCTTGCCTCGAACCGCGTTGACGTCATCATCCGCGTCTTCGCCCTCGCTGTCTCGTTGAGCGTGTATACTGGGCTCTGCCACCCGCTGGCGGACCTCCTTCGTGGACTTCTCCGCTGCTTCCGCGGCCACGGCCTCTTCGTAGGCCACTGCCCAGGTCAGGGTGGTGCGGGCGAACAGCCTCTGTTGCAGCCTTTCATCTTTGAGACCGCAGACGAGACGGTCTCTGAGGGCTTCCTCCACGTTGTGGAAATTACATGGTCGTGCGGCTTTGCGAAGGGCCGCCACGAAATCTGCGATGGTCTCGCCTCCGGCCTGGTTCCGCTTGTAAAAAGCGTGCCGGCAGGCGATCTCCGACGGTTGTGGAGAATAGTGAGCCTTAAGCTTCTCAGTGATGTCAGCGTAGGTGACAGTCTTTATATCAGTTGGGGCCACCAACGACCTGGCTATGTCGAAGGTCCCCTTCCCGCAGGAACTCAGGAGGCACGCCCGTTTCTTGGCCTCGTCTGTAATGTCGTGTGTCTCCAGATGGAACTCGAACCTGGATAGGTAGGAGTCCCAGTCTTCTGAGGAGGGTTCGAAGCACTCGAACTTCTGGCTTCCAGCCATCGGGGGAGACTTGGGCACCGGAGCTGGTGGCGCCTCCGCCGGATCGGCTGCTGTGCTCTGCTCGCTTTCTTCCGAGTCCGAAGTGTGGATGTCCGCAGGGCTGCCTACCTGCTCTAACATCCCATCCTCGTCGCCAATTGTTAGATCGCGCTAACAAAGGACTCTTAGAGTGATTCAGCAAGTGATTCAGCTTTATTGGAAGTAACGAACAAGCACTCAACTCAGTAAGAAACCAGAACAGAAAACAGCGGGAGCTTAAGCTCCTTTTAAACATAACCGGGCTAATGTAGCCACGCCTATTTACAATTAACAACCAATGAGATTGCTTAGTTAAGGACCAATGGGAGTCTTTCCCTCCTAGGGAATGGTATCGTTCTGATTGGTCGCTGTTACGAAGCGACCAATAGGAAGTTCGCTCAGAGGAGCCCTGGTCTGGCTCGAAGCTTAACATAGGAGTCCTATGAGGAGATTCATGTAATCGTTTCAATACATTACAGGTTTTGTTTGACGTTTGAGCAGGAGAGACACAATTGGGATCATACTATTTTTAGGCAACGGCTCTGGTCAACTGTACCTAGTACATATTAGAAACATGCGCTGAAGATGGGTGGTGGTGGTATGCCAAATTCATGTATCATATGAGGCAGCTAGGTCCAAAATAAGCTAGGTTGCCATGGGGCTTGTGCTTGACTACACTGGCTCCATACATGCTAGCAGTATCCGAGCTAGTCTTGTATTTCTCTCATGTGCAGTTCGTGAAGAATCAGTAATTTTGGTTTGGATTTCAAAATATGAACTCAAACAGTGTCAATATTGGTTGAATCCAGACTAAATTGGCGGTTTCCACCCATTTCCTCCTTCCCTCTACAGATCCCTCTTTTGACATTCCTTAGGTCCCCTATCCTTGCACCATGAAAAATCCCACCTTTTGGCACAAGTGTTGCAGGTTGCCTAGCCCTGTGAGTAATTAGACAAAGTATTAGACAAAGACAGATACTCTTTGTGAGTATTAGACATATTTGGGTTCATTCTCTAAGAGATGCAGTGCAAAATGGACATTTTGTCAGAAATGTTGGTCAAGACCTAATGATTTTTCTCAAGAGGTCTATTCTGTATAAAGAAATATTACAGGATATACTTGACCATTCATATTTTCATGTGTGTAACCATGTTGGTCTGCAGCACAACAGCAAAATTCGTCCAGTAGCACCTTAAAGACTAACTAAATTTCCAGGGTATAAGCTTTTGAGAGGAGGGGGCTTTGACTCTTGAAAGTACCTTGGAAATTTAGTTGGTCCTTAAGATGTTACCAGACTTTAATCTTGCTGTTTGACCAATCATATTATTAAACTGTAAGGAATCCTTTGACATACAAAAAGTTTGTGATGAACTTGTCACTTCCGTTTTCTCAATGGCAAAATACCAGTTATTGGCCTAATGGAAATGCACAGGACCTATGTCTGGAATGGGTTTGGCCTGAGTCTGGGAAATGTGCAAGGTTACTGTACATCTTGACCTCAAAAATGAGACTGATGAAAGGTCTGCAAATTAAAGGAATTCAGCAAAAATGTACCTAAGCTGGAACCTATGTCCCATCTCTTGACCCACAGATATTCTTGAAATCTTTACTGTTCTATTCTAACACATATATTGCCAGTATGAAAGCAAAAAAGAAAAATCAGTATCTATTGACAGTGGAGCAAGGGAACTGTGTTGGGTCCAGCGGTGGCAGCTGTGCAGCCTAGGGCTGCACACTGGGTCCAGCATCAATGGTCATGCAGCATGGGAACTGTTCTGGGCCCAACAACAGCACAGCCCAGGGCTCAGGGCTGAGCCTGATGGTGGCCACTCAACTCAGGAGCCACACTGGACATGCCGCCAGTGTAGCCTGGGAGCCATGCTGGGCATGCTGCAGTCGAGAGTGCAGCCCGGGAGCTGTACCAAGCCCAGCAGTGGTGCAGCCCAGGGAGAGCCTGGGGGCTTCACCAGGCCCAGGGGAGGCTGTTGGAGAGCCCAGGGGCCGCACCAGGTCCAGCAGTAGCAGCCCCACAGCCTGGGACTCTGCACTGGGCCCAGCAATGGCACAGCCCAGGAGCAGCACTGGGTCTGCCAACGGCACAGTCCAGGAGGAGCGCCAGGGGCCTCGCCAGGCATGGCAGCAGCTGCCAAATAACCCAGGGATCCACGCTGAACCCAGTGGTGGCTGCTGGAGACTGGGCTGGGCTTAGCAAGAGAGTGGGGGGAGATGGTATTCCTCCGCCAGCCCCGCGGGCTCCTACTTGTAATATTATACATGTGAAGCTGTAATAGCTTGGATCTTGCAAAGCAATTCCACTTGACTGTGCCCGTCAAATATATAATCACCCCTAATGTAGTAATGGTATACCAGAATAGTAACATACATTTTATATGCATGAACTGTCAGAGAACAGCAATACCACAGAAACTACCTCTTTATAAACAAGTTTCCGTATTCTGAAGGACTCCATGAAGTTTTTCCAAGGTAGTTCAGTGTGACTTTTGCATTTGTTTGCTGATTGTGCATTGATTGACTACATCTTTTTTCACCAGTCCATGATTTCTTCGTTACAGAGCAAGATTGAAAACAGAAACAGCACTAGATGATAACAGTGGAATTGCTTTCAAAGCTTACAAAAGCAATTTTAGTGCACATACATCTTCCTTCAAAGTGTAGGGTATTTGAAGGGCAAATAGCACACAATGGAAGAGTTCTGTTGAAATTCAGAACAAATTAATATAGGAACTCCTCAATTTAAATATTATTGTGTAAAGAGTAGGTCTCCAATTATAGTATAAAACAATGGAGAAACAACTCCTTAGGCAGGTCACACCACACAGGGCTTCAGAAGAAGATAACTGTTTATTAGTGATTCCAGTACTAAAGAACACGTGTACAGCTTGTGTCAGGAATAGCCGTCAGTATAAGGGCCTCTGACTTATAGTGAAATCAAACATCCCCCCCCCCAGTGAGCTGAAGCCAATGATTATAGTTCGCGTACGTGGGCAAAAGGAAGCAAGCAAGCGGGCACAGCAAAAAGCCGTTACTTTCCCAGCAGAGAAAAAGGCAGCTGGAGTCTACAAGGTCAAGCCAAAGATAGTGCACAGTAGCTGGACAGGGAAGAACTGAGAACGAAGAAAAGGTGCACCCCTCCACATTCCAGATCTATGACAGGGCTACCTGACATCCTGCCCCTCCCAACGACCCCTCCCAGGTTTTTCCAGAAAGCGCCAGTGGAAGCGTTTCAGAAGGCGGGGGGCAGAGACATGCTCTTCCGCCACCCATTCCCTGTGTTGCGGACCAAAATTCACCCATTCAATCAAATAGAACCGTTTGTTTCACTTCAGCTTAGAGTCCAAAATATCGGCAACTTCTTGATGCGGTTCACCTTGCATGAGCAGGGAGGGGGGCAGGGTTGTTGTGGTCACCACACATTTGGCGCAGGATCACGGCGGAAAAGGCTGAAATGGAAAACCGAATGCAAATGTCTTAGGTTTTTAGGCAATTCAAGTTTCACAGCCACCTCATTCATCTTATGTTTAACCTTAAATGTAATTTACGACTGGATCGTAGTCCTTTAATGTTCTTGATAGACACATAGACAGAGTTCCCCGGCTGGACATCCCAGCTGTCAGAACGTTTTTTGCCTGCCTGAGCCTTGTAGGCTTGTTTGGCTGCATCCAAAGTTTTGCACAACACCGGCCAGGCATCTTTGAGGCATTTGCACCACTCCCCCACTTCCCCCTCCGGGAGCGGAGCATCAGAAAGGAATGGGAGAGGCAGAGCCTCATAACCATAAACCGCCATGAAAGGAGACACCCCAGTTGATGAATGACAGGCATTATTATAGCAAAATTCTGCCAGGGGGAGGAGCCCCTCCCAATCATCCTGCTGGACGTTAGTGAAGCACCTGAGGTATTGTTTGAGTGTCTGATTGACCCGCTCCGTTTGCCCATCAGTCTCGGGGTGGTAAGCGCTACTCAGCCCATGCTCCACCCCCATCAGCTTCATCAGTTCCTCCCAAACCTTAGAAACAAATTGCGTTCCGCGGTCGAAGATTATCTTCTGCGACAAAGTGTGGAGACGGAAGATATGGTGAAGGAATGCCTTAGCCAGGAGGCAGGCCGTCGGTAGCGACTTAAATGGAATAAAATGAGCCTGTTTCAAAAACAAGTCCACCACCACCCAAATTACGGTCTTTCCTTTGCTGGGGGGTAAGTCCGTAATGAAATCCATAGAAATGACTTCCCATGGCCTGCCAGGAGTGGGAAGAGATTGCAAGAGTCCCGGAGGCTTCCCCAGGCGTGGTTTGCACATGATGCATGTCTGGCACGACTTCACAAACAGGGAATGATCCTTCCACATTCCAGGCCACCAGAATTGCCATTGTAACAAATGCAACGACTTGACAAACCTCAAATGTCCCGCCAGTTTCGTTCCATGGACTGTGGCTATTATCTCGCCCCTCGAAGCCAAAGGAATGAACAGTTTGTGGCCACGATACCAACGCCATTAGCCCGCTCCTCAGCATCCTCCTCCTTCCCCAATTCAATGTGGTCAGCATCAGAAAGGGCGGAGGCAAACTTTATTTCCCAACCAGAGTCAGTCCCGGGGGGAGTCTGGGCTTTCGCTTGGCCACACGTCATCACCGCCCCTCCCAATTGTGAAGGCGTGAACATGGAATCGAGCATACCTTCCCTTTGGCAGTTGTGTTGTGGGAGGCGGGACAGTGCATCGGCCAGAGAGTTAGCTTTCCCCGGAAAGTGGTGTAAGGTAAAGTTGAACTTGGAGAAGAAATCAGCCCAACGGAGTTGTTTAGCATTCAGGTTTCGGGGCGTGCGCATCACCTCCAGGTTTTTATGATCAGTCAACACTTCAAAAGGAACCCGGGCCCCCTCCAACCAGTGTCTCCAGGTAGAGAGTGCTAATTTGATAGCTCCCGCCTCCTTGTCCCAAACGGACCGATTACGCTCAGTGTTGTTAAATTTTTGGGAGACGTAGACGTAGGGGATAGAGTTTCCCATCCTCCCCTTCTTGCAAAATGGCGCCACCCATAGCAACATCAGAGGAGTCAACTTGCACAATGAACTTTTTCAGTTCGTTGGGGTGCGCTAGTACAGGCTCGGAAGTGAAGAGGGCTTTGAGGCGATCAAATGCCTCTTGACATTCATTAGTCCAGTTATGCTTAGCCCCTGGATGGGTGCAATCCAGGATAAAGTCTTGTCACTCCGCCGCGACCTCCTGGCCACATTTGAAACAGTATGTGAACCCGAGGCTCCATGCACGTCTTCTGGTCCCATTCTGGATAGTTTCGGCCCTCTCAGCCTAGAGGAAGTTGACAGATTGGTCTCAACAGTGCGCCCAACCACTTGCAGCCTTGATCCGTGCCCCTCTTGGCTAATTAGAGCTGGCCGGGAAGGGTTTCGAGGTTCCCTTCGGGATATTGTCAACAGGTCCCTCTCCGAGGGCCTATTCCCAGGGGTTCTCAAGGAAGCGATGGTCCGCCCTCTCCTAAAAATACCATCTCTGGATCCGGCCAAATTGGCCAACTATCGGCCAGTTTCCAATTTGCCCTATTTGAGCAAACTAATAGAGAGGGCAGTGGCAATACAGTTGCAGGCCTTCCTGGATGACACTTCCACGTTAGACCCTTTTCAGTCCGGCTTCCGCCTAGGCCACGGGACTGGGACAGCACTGGTCGCCCTCACAGATGATCTCCGAAGGCACCTGGATCAGGGTGGGATGGCGGTGCTCCTGTTGTTAGACCTGTCAGTGGCGTTCAACATGGTCGATCACCAGTTGCTCGCCCACCGCCTTGCCAACGTGGGGATTCGGGGAGCTCGCCCTGCAATGGCTAGTCTCCTTTCTCCAAGGTCGGGGACAAAGGGTGGTGCTCGGGGAGGAGCTGTCCCGAAGACACCCACTAGTCTGTGGGGTGCCCCAAGGGGCAGTTCTCTCCCCAATGTTATTTAACATCTATATGCGCCCCCTTGCCCAGATTGCCCAGAGACATGGGCTAGGGTGTCATCAATATGCGGATGACACCCAGCTCTATCTGTTGCTAGGTGGTCAGTCTGCTCTACCCCGGAAGATCTGGACCGAGCGTTGAGGGACGTAGTGGGCTGGCTTAGGCTGAGTCGACTGAAATTAAATCCGACGAAGACGGAGGTCCAGTGCCTGAATTGGAGTGGTTCGGGGTTAGGGGTCCCTCTTCCGGCCTTCGGTGGGGCACCATTGGTGCCAGCACCGAAGGTCAGGAACTTGGGAGTGCTCCTGGATGCTTCCCTGACAATGGAGGCCCAGGTAGCAGCCACTGCCAAGGCAGCCTTTTACCACCTTCAGCTCATTAGGCAGTTGGTCCCCTTCCTCGAACACAACGATCTAGCATCAGTGATCCATACTATGGTCACCTCGAGGTTGGATTACTGTAATGCTCTCTACATGGGGCTGCCCTTGGGGCAACTCCAGAAGCTGCAGCTAGTGCAGAATGCTGCAGCCAGGTTGCTGATGGGACTCCCCATGAGGGAGCACATCCAACCTGTGCTGAAGTCGCTGCACTGGCTGCCAATAGCATTCCGGATACGCTTCAAGGTGCTGGTTTTGACCTTTAAAGCCCTTAATGGTCTGGTGCCTGTTTACCTGAGGGACTGCCTTTCCCCGTATGTTCCCCCGGGAGCACTGAGATCCGGGACACAAAACTGCCTGGTCCCCCCTGGCCCTAGGGATGCTAAGTTAACAGCAACAAGAACCAGGGCATTCTCCCTAGCTGCACCAACGCTATGAAACGAGCTCTCAACTGAAATTCGAGCTCTGCGGGATCTTCAACAATTCTGTAGAGCAGTGAAGACCGAGCTGTTCCGACAACCGTTCTAATAGCCCTGGCCACACTGGCCGTGCCACATAAGCACTAGCACTTTATAACGGATGGCCGCCAAATCTCAAATCTTAATAGGTTGCATTTACAGTAATGTTTTATGGTTTTATGGTTTTATGGTATTGTATTAGTGTGATAACTGGTTTTAATTGTATATTGGTATTAATTATTTGTAAGGCGCCCTGAGCCACGTTGGCGGGAGGGCGGGGTAAAAGTTTGATAAATAAATAAATAACTGTGTTTCAAACTATGAGTCATTGCCAGAGATTCTGTTGTTCTTTATCCCTTCCTCATAATTTTGACTACTACAATTGTTTATGTAAGCATAAAATATGAACTTGTGTTCATCCAATTATTTTCAGTATTTGTTGACGAGCCAAAATAGATAATCCAAATACTGTATTCTATTTAGTATAGCTCAAATGGAGTAGTATCTCTAAGCAGGTCCCTGTCCGACTTCTAAATCAAGCTGCGTACAAGTTTGTGTGAGGTAAAGAAGCCAATCTGGTGCATCTATCACATATCCTTTGTGATGGTCAGCAAAGACTGAGTAATCCTCACAAAATTAAACATGTAGACTTCATGATAACAGTATACATCTCTGACTAAAATAAATGCACTGATACTTGATAGTATTATGTATTAGTATTGTTAAAAAGCTAAATAGAAAAATATTTATTTGTATGTACCATTTGTATATTTATGGTGTGAAGTGTTAAATATAAAGGGCTGTATTTAAATAATAAATAAATATTTATAGTTACCTCCATTCCCATCAGTGTTTCATAACCACTTGACTTGTGCAATTTCCTCTGATCTCTTCTCCCATCTGAGCCTTTTTAACCCATAGGATTATCTACTCTTTGATAATAGAACTTTGCTGTTGACTTGCATGCTCTGATGTTACAGAAGGTCCAGGAATTCATAGGACTAGCAGCTGCATTTTAAGGAGCCTGCAGAATCGGAATTACATAGTCCACCAGCAGTTTTTTTTATTTAACTCATGTATTGTCTAGAAGACATGCCATTAGCTTTCAATGAAATGTTACTGGTGATTTTATCTGGTACAGTTATTTATTTACGTTAAGGTTTGCACTGTGTAAAATATTCTAAATAAAGAAGGTATTGTACCATTGTTGGCTAATCCAGATGCATACTTTAGACTAGGCTGACTCCTGTTTTGAGAGGGTTACTGTTTTTTACTTTCTGTGGGCCACTGAGTAATACAGTTCAAGACTGCATATTCAGGCAATCTTAACAGTTAAAACCCAAAATTCACTTAGTTCACATCTTTGGAAGAATCCCAGCAACACCTAGGTGATGGTCCATTGTCTACTTGTTGTTGCTTCCAAAATAAGGTTGTCATGCTGAGCCTGGCAACTGGATGGAGGATTGGGGGTGGGAATATGGGGGGTGCATGCAATATTGTCTATGTCCCTGTGTCACTTCTGGGAAAAATCCAGAAGTGACAGAGGGTAGTTAGAGTTTATAGCAATAGGTTCTTCCCAGGAGTGGTGTAGGGATGAAATGATTGTCGCCTTTAAAAAAAAATTCCCCACTACCACTTCAAGTAGCAGCAAGCAACAGAACCTTGATGCAGGGATTTGCCGCCCATACTGAAGGACTGGAAAGCCTATTCCAATAATAGACTCACTATATCTTTATTGAAGTGATTTTAAGAAATTTTAAGAGCTGTTACTCATTCCAATTTGTTTCCTTTTGATGTACAAATAGATTTCCAGCCAAAAAGAGAAGTCAAAATGAGGAGGAATGTTCATTGATTTTAATTGCAATTAAAACACCTGAAAACAGTTAGGCCAAACTAGCCCATCAAAAATTGACTGCTTTCTGAGCACAGTAAGGAAGTACATGAAATTTTATACCCAGAGCGACATAGCTAAGAAGATAACAATTCAGTATTCATAACTGGTCACAAAATCACAGAGCATCATCTGAGTAGTATTCACTCATTGGTCAAATACAGAAAAAGGTGTGCCTACATGATATCGTAAATGTTTATTTAACCTCATCTTAATAATGATAAGGATTCTTCATACCCAAACAAAAAACATTTTTTTCTGATATGAAACTAAAGCCCTTTTTGACCCAGACACTGCAGAGTTTTACCCCAAACAACTAAAACCATGAACTTTATACTTCAAGCAAATACTTCTATTGAAAAACCTATCTTCTGCTGTACTAGCAAAATAATGTTGTTCTTGTCTGCTTTTTGTTGTTCAGTCACACAGTCGAGTCCAACTTTTTGCGACCCCATGGACCAGATCACACCAGGCCTTCCTGTCTTCCGCCGTCCTCTGAAGTTGGCTCAATTTCATGTTCGTTGCATCTATGACACTGTCTAACCATCTCATCCTTTGCCGTCCCCATCTTCTTTGACCTTCAATCTTTCCCAGCATCAGGGTCTTCTCTAGTGAGTGCTCCCTTCTCATTTGGTGGCCAAAGTATTTGAGCTCCAGTTTCATTATCTGGCCTTCCAGGGAACAGTCAGGGTTGATTACTTTTAGGATTGACTGATTTGATCTTCTTGCAGTCCAAGGGACTCTCAAGAATCTTCTCCAGCACCATAGTTCAAGCATCAGCTAAAAAGATACTCTAACCTACAAAAGAGAGGCCCTACCAAATAGGCTCTTTTTAAGTCCTAATAAAATCTCCATAAAATCAGAAAAATATAAGTATATGAATAATCTGAATTAAAAAATCATTATATATCCCCATCCATACTACACTTTAGAATATAATTCATATTTTATTGAAATATTGAAGGCAAATATAACAGAAAAAATAGAATTTCTGCTAATTTCCATGCAAAAATCAAAAGAGCTGAAACCTAGAGTGAAGCACAAATGCATGTTCTGATCAGTGTTTTGAGCTCTTGTCAAAATGTAATTAAGAATTACAGCTCATGCTGTAGCACTGAAAGATGACCTTATAATAAATCCTGAAATTGGCTAACTAATCAAAGCTCTTCTCAGGTACTTGTATTTAACCTTTCTTTAGCACATTTTTCTTTCTATACAATGTCCTAATTTAATTTAAAACTCCAGAGGGTAATAGGACATATTTCAATATAATGGTCTAATAATCTATCATTTTTGTAATACAATATGTAAGGTGAGAGATTTTATTTTACTTCATGTGTAAAGGAACATTTTGTAGTGCTCAGAATGCTCTTTTTGTAAAAGGATTAAAAATGAATGGTTAGATCATACACAATGGAATAGGTGATGTGGTACTAAAGGTATGCTCACCAGCAGGTGAAGAAGGCTTTTTTGTTTCATCTGGCATACCACCAATAGCAGTTACTGGCCCTCCTTCTAGTGTTGTTTATGTGTTTAATTGAATTATATTATAATTTTAACTGTATTTTTAACTGTTTGAATGTTTTAATTTTTTTTATGTTTGCCACCTTTTGGATCCTGATAGGGCAGAAAGCAGCATAAAAATCCTTAAAATTAAATAAATAAACCAGGTTTCTACTGAAAAAGTAGGAAGCGATGATAACAAATTAGAGCCATAGGGTTCTAGGCAGTACGTGTAGGCTGATTTCCTGCTAGGGTTGCCAAATCAGTCTTCGCCGGGAGTGGGGGGCTCCCGGCTGGCGCCGCGTGCACGTCACCCGGAAGGAGCATCTGTCTCAGTTCCACAGCCAAAGATGCCCTGAGATTCTGGTCTGTGTAATTTTCCCTTCACCTTTGAAATAAAGCCTCATGGTGGTCACCAAAGTGCCCGATGCCTTCAGAGTAACTGATTTTCCCATTCTGCAACCACCAGTTGCAACCAAGAATTTCTGCCAATGCCACCAATCCAACTAGGGCAGTAGTCCCGTCCTGGAACTGCAGAGTGATGTAGGTGAAAAAAACTGATCAAATTTTATAAAATTCATGAGGTAAAATAATCTTAGTTGGACCCCAACAATGGCCCTGGCCCGCTTTCCCAATTAGGGAAGAAAGGTGGGTGCTATACAGTGCCTGGGGGAAAAGGTTGGAGGTGGGGCTACAGCCCTTTTAGATAGTCTTCTCCAGCTTTTTCCCTATTGGCCCATTTAAAAAAGGCCACAAATGAGGGCTGTCTTCCCCATGGGCCATCCTGCAAAGTCTACGCCCACATCCAACACTTTGCGGGGGGGCAGGAGTGGTGTTCAGCACTATATGATTTAATACTACAACCTACCATAAAGTAAAGTTCTTCCACTTTTGCAAATATAGACTTCAACAACTTTTCAAAAAGTTCAGTATATTGTGAGTGAAAAAGCTGTTCCTTTCTGCCTTCATATGGCGAAAATGTTTATTCTAATGCAAAGCAAACTGGGCCCATTTTTCTTCCTGTTGAACTGAGGTGTGTGGGCAGAAGGGAGGCTGAATCAGTTTCTTTAAATAATATCTCTGAATGTGTCCATTTTGACAATCTATAACTGGTTTTTAGGAATAACTGCTGTTTTCTAATATCATAAACTGATAAAAGTTTCAAAATTGCTAATCAGTTTACACACTGATAGCACATTACGGATACCAGCCACAAAATTTGAGAGCATTAGTGTGGTTTACATTTAGACCTCAGCTGGGGGGGGGAAATCAGCACAAGCTGCAAAATGTTTCCTGTATCCAAATCTATCAGTGTGGAATATTTTATTCAATCTAATTAGGATTAAATATCAGTGTTAGAGGATCTTGTATTTTGCAACTGCAGTAGTATAACTCAATAAGCAGGGTTTTTTTAATTAAACAGCATATCTTAGCTCAGATGATCAGTAATTGTAAAACCTAAATCTTTTCCCATAAAAACTTGAATGAATCTTTACTGTCAGGATTCGGTAGCAATGCATAAATTAGGGAAAGCCAATATGCTACTGAGGAAGAGCAGAGGACAAGTACAAGTAACCCCAGAAAGAGTGAAGCGGCTGGGCCAAAGCCGAAAGGACGCTCAGTTGTGGATGTGTCTGATGGTGAAAGGAAAGTCCAATGCTGCAAAGAACAATACTACATAGGAACCTGGAATGTAAGATCTATGAATCAAGGTAAGCTTGACGTGGTCAAAAATGAGATGGCAAGACTGAACATCGATATCCTAGGAATCAGTGAACTAAAGTGGACAGGAATGGGCGAATTTAACTCAGAAGACCATTATATCTACTACTGTGGCCAGGAATCTCGTAGAAAAAATGGTGTGGCCTTTATAGTCAACAAGAGAGTGCAAAAGGCAGTACTGGGATACAATCTCAAAAATGACAGAATGATTTCTGTCCGATTCCAAGGCAAACCATTCAACATCACAGTAATCCAAGTCTATGCCCCAACCACTGATGCAGAAGAGGCTGAAGTGGACCGGTTCTATGAAGACCTACAACACCTCCTAGAACTAACACCAAAAAATGATGTCCTCATCATCATAGGGGACTGGAATGCTAAAGTAGGAAGTCAAAAGGTAACTGGAATAACAGACAAGTTTGGCCTTGGAAAGCAAAATGAAGCAGGGCAAAGGTTAACAGAGTTTTGTCAAGAGAACACACTGGTCATAGCGAACACCCTTTTCCAACAACCTAAGAGGCGACTCTACACATGGACATCACCAGATGGGCAACACCGAAATCAGATTGACTATATAATTTGCAGTCAAAGATGGAGAAGCTCTATCCAGTCAGTAAAAACAAGACCTGGAGCTGACTGTGGTTCAGATCATGAGCTACTCATTGCAAAATTCAGACTTAAACTGAAGAAAATTGGGAAAACCACGAGGCCATTCAGGTTTGACCTAGATCGCATCCCTGATGAATATACAGTAGAGGTGAAGAATAGATTCAAGGGTCTGGATTTGATAGATAGAGTGCCTGAAGAACTATGGACAGAGGTTCGTGACATCGTACAGGAGGCAGCAATCACCACCATCCCAAAGAAAAAGAAATGTAAGAAAGCAAAGTGGCTTTCTGATGAGGCTTTACAAATAGCAGAGGAAAGAAGGAAAGCGAAAGGCAAAGGCGAAAAGGAAAGATTTACCCAACTGAACGCAGATTTCCAGAGAACAGCAAGGAGAGATAAGGAGGCCTTCCTGAATGAACAGTGCAAAGTAATAGAAGAAAACAATAGAATGGGAAGGACTAGAGATCTCTTCAAGAAAGTTGGAGAAATCAAGGGAGCGTTCCATGCAAAGCTGGCCATGATAAAGGACAAAAACGGTAGGGACCTAACAGAAGCAGAAGAGATTAGGAAAAGATGGCAAGAATACACAGAAGAACTATACAAGAAAGACCTCGATGTCCTTGACAACCACGACGGTATAATCACTGACCTCGAGCCAGACATCCTGGAATGTGAAGTTAAATGGGCCTTAGAAAGCATTGCTAACAACAAAGCTAGTGGAGGTGATGGTATTCCAGCTGAGCTATTCAAAGTCTTAGAAGATGATGCTGTTAAAGTGCTGCACTCCATTTGCCAGCAAATTTGGAAAACGCAACAGTGGCCACAGGATTGGAAAAGGTCAGTATACATTCCAATCCCAAAGAAGGGCAATGCCAAGGAATGTTCAAACTATCGCACAATTGCACTCATATCACACGCTAGCAAGGTCATGCTCAAGATCCTACAAGCTAGGCTTCAACAGTACGTGGATAGAGAACTACCAGAAGTACAAGCTGGGTTTCGAAGAGGTAGAGGAACTAGAGATCAAATTGCCAACATTCGCTGGATTATGGAGAAAGCAAGAGAGTACCAGAAAAATATCTACTTCTGCTTCATTGACTATGCTAAAGCTTTTGACTGTGTGGATCACAACAAACTATGGCAGGTCCTTAAAGAGATGGGAGTACCAGACCACCTCACATGTCTCTTGAGAAACCTGTATAAGGGCCAAGAAGCGACAGTTAGAACCGGATATGGAACAACTGATTGGTTCAGCATAGGAAAAGGAGTACGACAAGGATGTATATTGTCGCCTTGCTTATTTAATATATATGCAGAGTACATCATGCGAAATGCTGGCCTGGATGAATCACAAGCGGGAATTAAGATTGCTGGGGAAAAGATCAACAACCTCAGATATGCAGATGATACCACTCTAATGGCTGAAAGTGAAAAGGATCTAAAGAGCCTCTTGCTCAGAGTAAAAGAGGAGAGCGCAAAAGTGGGCTTGAAGCTCAACATCAAAAAAACTAAGATCATGGCATCCGGCCCCATCACTCCTTGGCAAATAGAAGGGGAAGCTGTGGAAGTAGTGACAGACTTCACGTTCCTGGGATCCCAGATCACCGCAGACTGTGACTGCAGCCATGAAATTAAAAGACGCCTGCTCCTTGGGAGGAAAGCGATGGCGAACCTAAACAGCATGATAAAAAGTAGAGACATCACCCTGCCAACAAAAATCCGCATGGTCAAAGCAATGGTATTCCCAGTAGTCATGTATGGCTGTGAGAGTTGGACTATAAGGAAGGCCGAGCGCCGAAGAATAGATTCTTTTGAACTATGGTGCTGGAGAAGACTCTTGAGAGTCCCTTGGACTGCAAGAAGAACAAATCAGTCAATCCTCAAAGAAATCAACCCTGACTGTTCCCTGGAAGGCCAGATAATGAAACTGAAGCTCAAATACTTTGGCCACCAAATGAGAAGGGAGCACTCACTGGAAAAGACCCTGATGCTGGGAAAGATTGAAGGTCAAAGAAGACGGGGACGGCAAAGGATGAGATGGTTAGACAGTGTCAGCGATGCAACGAACATGAAATTGAGCCAACTTCGGAGGACGGCGGAAGACAGGAGAGCCTGGCGGGAGATTGTCCATGGGGTCGCGAAGAGTCGGACTCGACTGTGCGACTGAACAACAACAACAACAACCTCTGGTTTATCCCCTCTTGCTGAACTGCTACAACAACACTCTCTGATTGCTATATGGAGACACCTTCATAAAGGTGAGCGTGACTTTACCTATTACTCTCAGCTTCATAATATCTATACACGCATTGATTTCTTATTTACAACATCGTCTTTGATTACTAAAGTTAAAACATCTAATATTGAGCCTCTCCAATGGTCTGACCATCATTCTGTGAGTTGTGATCTCTCTTTAAATGAGGAAACATTACAATATATATGGAAATTAGATGCAAGTTTATTAAAAATGATTTATTATCAGAGGAAATAGAACAGTCTATTAAAAACTATTTTGTGGAAAATGATACAACGAATATCTCTCCAGCAATATTGTGGAATGCCTTAAAACCAGTCTTAAGGGGCCACTTAATTTCAAAGGCAGCTTTCCTGAAAAGACAAAAAAGGAAAAAAAGAGAAGACTTGATGAAAATATAGGCCAATTAGAATTACGGTAAACCACAAACATACAGGAAGTGCTAACACTTATAAAACACTTGTAGCCCTAAGGAGAGAACTGGAAGTTTTAGATTCCTCTCACATACAATGTAATTTGTTATACCTACAACAAAAAAATTGGCAAAACACATCTAGAGCTTTAAAATCACTGGCAAGAAGGGTTAGACAAAAAACGGGAATCTAAACTCATCACTTAAATAAAAGACAAACAGGGAAATTTGCAATTCTACTCTAAAGAAATTAAACAAAGCTTTTTAGACTACTATAAGCAATTATATGATGCAGAACGGGTACAGACAACATCTATTAAAACATATGTTGACAAATATTATGATAGTCTTAGAATCTCGACAGACCGTAAGTTAGTAATGGAACAACCTATCTCTGAGAAGGAAGTGCTGCAGGCGATAAAGAAATCAAAATGTAACAAAGCACCGGGCCCTGATGGGTTCAGTGCTGAATTATACAAAAGATTTAAAGACATACTTGCTGCCCCACTAACACCTGTAACTACATAATGCATGAAGGTATCCTTCCTCCGTCCTGGCTACATGCTACAATAGTTGTCATCCCAAAACTGGGAAAAGATGTGACAGACGTTGCAGCATATAGACCCATATCTCTCCTAAACAATGATTTTAAAATATTTTCTACTATTATAGCAACCAGATTAAGCACATTTATAACACATTATGTTAATCAAGATCAAGTAGGCTTTATGCCCCTGAGAGACATAAGAGATTGTATGTATAAGGCTCTTTGCTTAATCCACTACTGTAAAAAATCTCAAACGCAATCCATTTGTGTGGCTTTGGACATACAGAAAGCCTTTGATTCTGTAATTTTTTCTTATTTGAAACAAATGTTGACATATATGGGATTTGGAGACAACTTTATGAGAATTATTAACTCTATCTATGACATACTGTGGCTCACATTAGGATAAATGGTTCTAACTCAAAACTTTATTTTGAAATGTGGCACTCGACAGAGGTGCCCACTTTCCCCTCAATTATTCGTATTAATAATGGAACCACTTGCTGCTAGGAACTACCCAGAATTATATGAAATCCATGTAGTGGGTAAAACTTTTAAAATTCTATTATTTGCAGATGATATCTTATTGTTTTGCACAAACCCAACACTCTCATTATTGACCCTTCAAGATATCTTAAGAGAATTTGGGTCTATTTCAGGCTTGCACATAAATGGTACTAAATCCTATATTTTTCCTATTTTCTTGGAAGAGAATACTAGGGAAGCTTTAAAAAACCTTACATCTTTTAAATGGACTTCAAATTATTTAACATATCTAGGAATCAGAATTCCACTAGACATTGAAGAAATAAATAAAGCCAATTTTGATCCCCTAATTGATGACTTGAAAATAAAACTAACCCAATGGCATAAGTTAAATCTTACTTGGAGTGATCGGTTAAATATTATAAGATCCTTTGTTCTACCTAAGTTTTTATTTTTGTTTAGAGCTCTCCCAACAATAATATCTATGAAACAACTTTTAGCCTGGCAAAAGATGTTATTGGATTTTGGGGGGGCATACAAAAGACACAGGGTGCACAAAACAACTGTTAGTAGACAAAAAGCCCGGGGAGGGTTGGGTTTTCCTGATCTACAAACGTACTATCATGCTATTCATTTGGCTAATATTCTTAGGATGTTGCATGACTCCCAAACAGTGGATTGGGTAAGAATACAAGCTCATTATACTTTTCCATTTGATATACCTGAAGTTATTTGGCAAACAGTATCAGAACGTCCTAAATTAATCTCTGAAAGCTTTATTTTACGTACCTTCTTGCATACCTGGGAAAACAAAAGAAAATATTTAGTTCCACAAATTTCAAAAATTCAAACCATTTTTAATCAAAAAGCAATTTTACCAGTAGATTCTCCAATAGACCAGAAACAATGGAAACAAGCTAACATAACCACCTTGGAAGATATTGCACATAACAACAAATTTATGAATAAATCCCAGCTTGAAGATAAATTGGGTTGCAGTTTAAACTGGCCTCATTATATGCAAATTTCACATATGGCTATGCAACTCCAATTAACAGATATTTTAAAACGTCCACCAACAGGTTTTGAATCAATTTATAATCTAATGAAGAAATCCAGAAAACAACTTATTGCAAAAATGTATAAAATATTAATAGATTTAGAGGGTTCTGAATTGCTCACCTATCAAGAAAAATGGCATTCCATATGTAATATTACTTTGACTAAAGATGACTGGCAACAAATATGGAATTCATTTTCTTTTAAAACTAATATTATTGAAATAGGCTTACAAATGTTCACAATTTTAACTTTTTGGTATTTAACCCCTCAAAAATTAGTGCAAATCACATCTTCAGTCTCACCATTATGTTGGAGAAAATGTAGAAATCTTGGTAACTACACGCATTGCTGGCTTGAATGTCCAAGGCTGGAATTATTTTGGAAAGATGTTATTAATCAAATTAAAGGCATTACAGGGGTTGAATTGTAATTTACGGTTGAACATTTATTATTAAACAGATGGCAAGCCAAAATATGTTCTGTAGATACTAGTAAACGTATAACTATTTTACTGTCTGCAGCTAAAAACACTATTGCATTGTTCTGGAAAAATACTGTCAGTCAAAATAGGCAGCATTGGCATTCTAAACTATGGAAACTGTATATTATGTCAAAAATTACTGATAGGGTAAATGGTGCAAATTCTTATAAATCTTCCACAAATTTTGCTATAATTCGATTGCCTATTCTAGAATATTTAGTTCACCATGATGTAATACCAGATGTAGTCAATGATTTGAATTTGTGGTAAGTCTTGTCTATAAAAGGGAGCGGTGGCGCAGGGAGTAAAACACCTGCAGTAACTATCTAGCGAACAGCCATAAGGCGGTTTGAGACCCACCGTGGCCAGGGTGAGCTCCCGGCCCTTGTCCCAGCTCCCACCCACCCAGCGGTTCGAAAGCTTAAGCAAGTAGATAAATGGGTTCCTGCTCTAGGTAGCAGGGGGCACCCTCCCTCCCTACGGAGTGGGTGCAGCAGGAGCATTGGCAAAAAGTGGTGGCGAGAGGCGACGAGCGGTGGCAACGTGCGGTCTCCAGGTGAACAGCGAGAGCAGTGAACATCCAGGCGGCAAGCGGTGGCTGAATTCGGGCGACGATTGGACGGGAAGGCGCGGTGACGTAACGACGCAGCCCAGCGTACCCAACAGGACGTGTGCCGGAACTGTGGTCATCACACAAGCCGCGCACCACAAAGATCTCGCCTAAAGGAGTCGCTGCGAGAAGGCCTGCACTAAGAAACGCCGTCATCAGGAAAAAGCGGAAGAAAGCCGAGAAGGGAAACAACAAGAACAACAAGCCCTGTTGTCTGGGGTGCCGGTAGGCAGTCACTTTCCCTGAATATTGTGGCCCTGGATAGGAAATAACTTAATCATGTAAACCACTCAGAGCCTTCGGGGTTGAGCGGTCTAGAAATTGAAAGTTAAAATAAATAAATAAAAATAAATATTTAAGCCTCTGTCATTATTTGTTTTTTTTTAAATAAACTGTTGCACCCTATGCTATTTTGTTGCATGTATCTTTGTTTTTGCCACCTGAGAGGTCACAGAAAAAACAGCTGTCGGAATTAGAAAACAAAGTTTGTAGTAAAGAAAAAAAATGTATGGACCCAAACCATCTCTACAGTTACAGTTGGTAGAACCATGAGTATCTAGTTATACTTTATAACTTTGAAAACACATAGTAGCATATGAGTTGTTGTCAGAATTACTGACATTTAAACAATAGATATAACCTTGACAATATGTTGTATATGTCTCAGTTTATGTAGGAATAGATACAGAGGAGTTAGCTGTGTTGGTCTGTTGCTGCAAAATAGTAAAAAGCGTCTGACAAAGAGAGCTGTGTTTCTTGAAAGTTTGTTAGTCTTAAAGGTGCTACTGGACTTTTTACTATTTTGTATGTAGGAATGATAGTTTGAGCCTTCTTCGGAATGTCATTATTTGTTAATGTTAAACTGTTGATACCATATATATCTTTATTTCTGTGTCACTAAGATTTTTTATATATTTTTTCTTAACTTACTTTTTGATCCTGTTGTTTATGCTGTTAATTGTTTTACATTGTCCATTTTGTATTTGTATTTTTTCATGTTGAAAAATTAATAATTTTTTTAAAAAAATTAGGG
>NW_015167553.1:95436-164032 GCF_001447785.1 Gekko japonicus
AAGAGCACCTTCAGTCATTTATAAAGATCTCCCAAGATAAGAACTGCAAACTAAATTGAAAACCTAATTCTATGGGGTTTTTTTAATGGATTGTAAGCTCCTTAGAGCAAGGTCCTGTCATCTTGGAGTCTAGAAAGTGCCATATGCATTAATAATTTTAAATAATTTGAAAACATTGGAACAAAAATGGAATTAAGTCTTCAGATACATTTAGAAATATATATTTTTCAACTAGGGAGATCTCCACAGCAACTGCCTAGATTAAATTCAAGGATTTTTAGCACTAGTTCTAGCAGAGAGATAGCTGTACTTGTTTCTGAATTTATCTCAGACACATAAATTTAGGGACATAATGGGGGGAGGGGAATTATAGACACTAAGATTTTTGGAAACCTTACCACTTCCTGATGACTGGTAAGCATACTTTAACAAAATAGTAATTGGGTTTTTTAAATACATTTATCAAGGTTACTGCCTCACAGCTAAATAAATATCAGTAATTTTACTAGTATTTGGTGCAGCCTCTGAGATACTGCACTTTGGGTCAATTCAAGCAAGTATGTATACTGATCTATATTTCACTTGGAATCTTTTGCATATATAAACAATTTTCACTGATGACCCAACCTCCGTGAATGATTATTGCTGAAAATTAATGAATCTCTAATACAGTAGTGTCTTAATTCTTTCTTGTCTTTATTTGGTAATTGTGGGAATATTTTCATCAACTTCCTCATGGGAAGACTGAAAGAGGAAATATTCACTGCTACAGGATGAGAAATTATCTTTCAAACTGGAATTTTGCCTGCAGTCATCTTTTATGTATGTAAGAGCTGCCCAGCTTTGGGGCAAAAATTCATTGACCAGGGTAGGTCTTTTTCCTAGAGTATATGACTGGAAATGATGCTGTGTATGTGGGGAGCAGAAAAGAGGTTCAAATTATCTGGTTGCAGTTGCCACTGTAGAAGGAGTCCAGTAATTTCCTGTCTCATGAAAATACTAGTGTGATAGCTGTTTAGTCTATTATAGGGAAACAAACAGGCCAGTGGTACCTTAAAGACTAAAAATATTTATTATGATATGAGCTATTGTGAGATAGAGGTCACTTCTTCAGATACTGTTGTATCTGGGTCATTTCTTTCCAAGAAGGGGCACCACTCCTGGACCATTCAAAGCAGGTAAAATGACCTGTCGTTTGCCTAGCCAACCAGCCAGCTGAGCTGGATCTTTCAGCCAATTCAGGACTTAAGAATATTAGAAAGGACCTGGAGAAAGAAACAGACCAACAAGGAGGCATGCAGGGAGCTGTTTACCCTCTCAGCAGGGAGCTGTCCAACTTGGTACACAAGCTGGTTTGTAGAAGGTGTTGAACCAGCAGTTAGAACTCCTAACTGAGGCTTACACAGAACTTCTAACTGAAGCCAGAGTGGGATTCCTGCTCTCCAAAGATCTTGAGAGCCATGATCTTCTTCTGAGCTGGACAGGAAAGTGGGATGCCTTGGTCTGCCAGACACATGCACCTCTGCCTGATCCAGGCTTTGACTCATGGCTCTCCTTTTCCTTTGCTGCTAGATCCTATGACAGATTGGGGGTGGGGTGACAGAAGTGCATGGTATATTCAGGAAGTTCCTGATCTGCTTGTTCCACCACATCTACTCCACAAGACAATTAAACCCAGCATTGGAGCCCATTGCTGTATCACAACGGCTGCGAACCTTTGTCTTAAGGGATAGAGTAACTCTGTCAAAAGCAGGTTGTCTAACACTATTGCCAGTCAACAGTACTACCATAATGTCCAGATTAAGGTTCACTTTGTTTGCTTTCATCCAGTCCATTACTGATTCAGAATTCCTACTTCCTCTCCAGAAGAAGAAGAGAGAGCTTGGTAACATCTACATATCAATGCTGCTGTATTCCAAATCTTGGGCAACTTCCCTAGTAGTTTCATGTATATGTTAAACTGGGTGAGAGATGAGATGGAATCTTATTGTTCACTGTCAGCCAGATGTCATGGAATTGAAAAGCAGTCTTCCATCTTTTGAACCCACTTGAACCTTAATTAATGCTTTGCTCCAAGATTGTATTTACACTGATCTTTTTTTATTCTTTCTTTCAGTTACTGTAATGGGTGCATGCTGGATCCATTTTGTGGCTTTTGCTATAAACTAAACAAGTCAAGTGTTGTGGAGTCCTCCTGTGTTCCTGTTAATAAGAAATCTACAATAGAAGCTGCTTGGGGCAGGTATATTACTTTTGCTATTCCTTAATTTTATCAGAGTGACTCTGTAATTTAAATATTAGTTTTCCATGAGAACCTATCCTTTTTATATTAGAAAGTATGGTTGTTAACATGTCTTCAAAATACCATTGGTCAGCATAGTAATGTTCATCAGGAGTTTTCATTTATAAAAAAATATTTCATTTGGCTTTCCTTTTTTCACTGCCTCTAGAAAAAAATAAAAACACTCTTCAGTGGAATCATTTGTGACTGCCCACTTAAAGGTCACATCATATTTTTTCCTGAACATCAATGGCAATGAAAAAACAAATAAACATTGTGCCAAGACTCAGTCATGACTTTTGAATAAATGTGATGTTCATAAAGCTAGTAAAGTGACAGAAGGAGGTGTAATTAGAATTAATACAGAATGCTACAGTGCTTATGCATACTTCTAATATTAAATTAAACCAATGCTTGTGACATGTGTTAAGATAAGCCACCATGCCTAGAGGAGGAATGTCTACATTAGGTCCACCCCAGCCCTTGTATATGCATCACACGTGAGCATAATGCCTGTATGCATAAAGTTTGTACATGCTGTGTCTTTGTGGGGACAAGGGCCAGCATGCTTGCTTTCTCTTTACGTGCATTGTCTTGTTGCTAGATCTGGTGCGCATAATTTTCTGTTTATGTATGGGAAAGTGTGGCAAACTTAGAGCAACTTAAGGCGTGTTTAGGTATGTACATCACAGAAGCCACTGCTGCATCTGTAATTTTTGTTTATTCTTTGAATGATACCTTTGCTCAAATGTTTTAAAACCATGACCCAGAACATAAAGCTTCTGTATTGATGAGCTGAGCTAAACATGTCCAGAATGGTAGTAGTGTTGCTTGGGTAATAATTTCTTTACTTTCTAACTTTATCTTTTTCTAAAGCAATTGTAATAATAATACAGTACTCAAACAATCACAGAGCTGCTGATGAAAATTACAGCCTTTGTTGAGTTCCTTCTGTAATATCTTGCTCAATTTACCCCTTTTCCTGCACAATAGAAATGGCTATCTAGTGTGCGGACTCATTCTCATGAATCATTTAGACCGGTTTTATTTTTTAAATGTTGCTAGTAAAATGTTTAGGGATCAAGCCTAAACAGGTTTTCTCAGAGGAAAGTCCTGTTTTATTAAACTGCGATTTAATCCCAGGAAAGTGTTTTTAGGATTGCACTCTTAGCCCAGCAGTTTAAAGCTTTTGTTTCATACTTTGTTTTTGAGAGATGGCATATGTTGATCATGGAGCTTCAACTTACAGTCTCTATGGCTGTGATCACACGTGTCAGAAGATCCAACGTAGGTGCGAGTGCCCGACAGATCAAAAGGGTGTGATCAGACAGCAACATCTGGAAAGCATCCCACAGCTGTCAGCAACCCATGCTGCTCCGCTGCAGAAGAGGAGCAAAAAGACACCGGAGAAAATCTGGTAGTAAATGGGTTGCGATGGGCCACGGACAGATGTTCCCCTGTCTGATTGCTCCAGCGCTCTCTCAAATCTGATCAGGCCATCCCGGCTTGGTGCAATTCCCCCCTCCCTCTTCACAGTATATGCATCATCGCATACCCATAGGGGGCCCTCGGTGCGGAGGTGCCATTCCTCATTTATGCACATGGGAAACAAATGGCAAAAAAGAGACTCACCTGCAGTTGCTTCTGATCACACAATGACGGGCTGAGCCCGCGGCAACAAAGGGCTGTGTGATCTCACAACTGCGGGTCAAATTCCTCCGGAGGGAATAGCCTCACTTCCTCTCTGCTTCAACTGGCACGTGTGACCGCAACCATGAATGAGTAAAGGTAATAGTTTTATGAACCGAAGTGGATTTTTCTTGTCAGTTATGGGATTTTTTTTATAGAATCACAACAGACTCCACGCTGGAAGCTTTTAGCCATCAGTTCAAGCAGAAATAAATATATTTTGATCTGTCAAGGATGGTGTTTCATCTTTTTATGAGAGATCCTAGATTTCCATTTCACAGCTGCAGTACTACATGTCAGGTGAATAATTCCAGTTCAGACTTTGACAGTATTTTCCAAATTGCAGTTGTCAGTTACAGTTGAGGGAGTAGAGGAGATGTCATTACCTTATGGTTACCAGGATGGCTGTTCGCATTATAGAGGCTGCTGTGGAAAACTGAAAGAACCATTGTGTGTCAAAATGATGGGGAGCAAAGTTTACAGGAGCAGTGCTATTGTCTCTTCATTTCAGTGTAAAGGAACCTGTGGTAGGAGGAAGAGGGAGGGCATGCCACAAGGAATAGCTAAAAATAATAAAAAGGACTGTTTAAGTTGCTCTTTTAAGAAAGGTTTAGTCAAGATGACTGATTCAGGACAAAGCAGAATTTTATCTACGACTTTTGGCTAGGACCCAGCAGAAGCTGTCTCTGGGCAGGGCAGAAATTATGTGCTAAAATGCATTAAAGTTGTGGATTCCCCCCCCCCCCCCCCCAAAAAACCCGGCATAACAATTGTCAAAGAAAAAGCCATGCTTACATGAACTCAGAAAATCTTTATAGCTTCAGGATCCCTGCTATACCCATGAAAACCTTTCATAAATATAGATAGCTGTTGTTTGTTTCATTAAAACTCCCTGGAAATAGTATCTCTTAAGCAGCATGCTGTGCTATGCTACCCTGAACTGCAATTTTGTTTCAGGCAAAATGCTGAGTTCATAAGGGGTAGTGATTTGCAGCTTTGGAGGATGCAAAAACTAGACTGTTGCAGAAAACATAATTTTGTACTAGAAGCTGGGGGCCTGTAAAGAATTTGGAAGTAGAAACTGAATCTTAACAACTACAAAGGATCTTATATTGGGGGTCATTGATACAAAGATTAAGTATTATAATCATGTTGTAGCAAACCTTGACACATTTTCCTTGGCTCTAGGAGCCAGCCCAAAAATGTAGGAACCAAACTCATTCTTCACCCTTCAGGGTTTCATATTCTATTTTCTAATTATTGTTATCACAAAACCTAATCCAAACCTTTTCTCAGTTCCTTGTAATTTAATTAATTAATTTGATTGTTGATTATAAACTGTATTTTTGTATGTTTGAATCTATAGTAAATCGCCCAGAGTCCTGTGTACTCAGGGATGGGGTGATTCAGAAATGTAATAAATAATAACAATAATATGAATGGCATGGCAAAACTATTGTAGTAAATAGGTGAGTGAGGGACCCATGGGGAGTCTCATGCCCCATCCCCCCTTTTCCTTTTCCTCTTTGCCACCCCCAGCAGTTCTTGCAGCCTCTCCTCTTCTCTCCCACCTACCTACCTACCGCCGATTTTCTGTTTCTCCCTGGCAGCCTCCATACCCACCCACTCAACCATTATTTTCTGTTCCCTTCCTCCATCTTTACCTTTTCTGTCTTTTTTTTATCATTCCACTCTTACTCCCTCCAGCTTTACTTTCCCTGCCTTCTGTCTTTTTCCTGTTTAAATCTCTCTCTCCCCCCTTCCCGTGCATCAGCACTAACTGAGGCTTGGAATCCTCAGTCAGCAAAGTTGACTGCAGGTTCCCTGCAAGCGCCAAAATCACCATTAAAATCTTTCAATGTAATTTCAGTCGCAAACTTTTCTTAAGGAAGCAGACATTGGTTCAATGATTTTGTTTGTTTAAGCCCCAATGTATTTCTGTTAATATTGAATATTTTTCTGCAAATCGGGTGCTTCCCCCAGGTTTATACAATATCCCATGTCTGTTCCTGGCTCGTGTGCATTTGTGTGTTGTAATTCCAGCTCTATGGCTCAGTTCAGAATTAGATATAATGATATCGGAAGCCCTGGTTGCCATCACCACAACAAAATGCTAAGCTCTAACCCTAACCTAGCTTTCCCCCAGTCTCTCATTATTCCATTATTTCTTTTAAAAGCTTGCTTTAATTGGATATTGGAGTCAGTATAGAAAACTACTGGTTAACAAATGACTATCCATCACCAGCAAATGGTGTAAAGTTAAGTTTACTTGTGAACAAGTAGTGAGAAGAGCTTCATGCATCCTTTTGTCATACAACAAAACATTCTGATTAAAAATATGCTTATTCTTCCATGCAGGTTTGCCAAGAGACACTACAATAAAATTAGCTCAGTTTCGCCTTCCAGAAAGGTTAACTGGGCATAATAAACTGTCATTTCTACAAACAGGCCTTAAAAAATTTTTGTAACAGGGAAGCAGTCACCCCCCCCCCCAAAAAAAAAACCAACACCCCACAGCCTTATTTACCAAACTGAAGCTGTTTTCAAAGCGGTGGTTGCATTTTCACAATGTGAACCACAAGTATAGTTGTAAGAGAGTTCAAATGACATAACTACTTTTCTAAGTTGATTAACAGTGAAAACATAACTTTAAAGTAAAATATCCACATTTATCATATATGCTATATCCAAACAAGGCTGGCTTTAAGCTATTTGGAGCTCTGATTAAAAGCCAGACATTTTGCAGACCCAAGCACCTGTTTTGCTGTCAGAGAACTTCAGCCCAGGCCTAGAATGCTCCATGATATCACAAGGGAGAGGCCATGGTTCATGGGTTGAACATATGCAGAACATCGCTGGCTCACTCCACTCAATCTCTGATTCCAGTATTGCATGCAGCAGATGCTGGGAAAGACCTTTTCTCTGCCTGAGATGTGGCCCTTCTGATCTAAGTGGATCAAGTGTGTGAAGTTGCATTCATTATTGCATCTTGGGTGCATTTCCCTGATTACATGTTGGTTTGCAGAAACCCTGAAAACATGGCTTGTCTAGTCTCACCTGCCTTGTATGAGAAGAAATGCCCATGTCTTCCAGCAGAAGCCCTCAAATTACATCTTTCTCACAAAAGATGGGAAAGGTGGAAGGAATATAGTGCAGAATGCCACACATCAGCAAGTGTTGCCTTGGAGTAATAAAAGGCTACAGTAATTTATATGCAAAGTATTTTGTGTTAATTGAAGATGGTATGAACCATGTTTGATTTTGTCTTGCATTTGCATTTTCTTCCAAGAGTCAGTTTTCCCTTATGGGTTGTGATGTTCCACGGCTAAAAACTTTCTAATATTTAATTTGCTCTGCTGCTGAAACATTAAGAGGAAATGAAACAACAAACAAACTCTCTAGACCACATGTTCACAAATGCATATCAAATACAGAATTGCTGTATAAGCTTCCCCTAAGTACCTCCAAAATTATGTGTAGTGACAACTGGCACATAGGGATGTGGAGGGCCACAGAGAGGTGCCAGAATATAGTCTTGCTCCCCACCCCACCCCCACCCCCACCCAGTGTGGTCAGCAGGTAACATACTGTATTTGAGCACATAGAATAGCAATAAATGTTCAGTATGTAAGCTTTACATGTGATGAATTCATTAATAACCATGAATGCTGGTTCATTAGATGCTCAAATAGACTTTCTCTTTGATTCTGCAAACCATTGTTCTGAATATCAGAGATGGAATGGGTGCAAATTTGTTTGATCTCTAACCTTAGGCTAATGGGGGCCTCAACCTTAGAGAGCTTCAGTCCAGAGTGCCCCCTTTGCCAGTGCCACCTTTTCTTTGCATCCCTGAGGATGTGTCCATTTCTGAACAGATGTCCTTCTGTGAAAATATTTAACTATTCAGATGATCAGTTCCTAATTTACCTAATATAACTTGGTGCAATATTAAGCAATGAAATGCTGTGCTGTGAGCCCAACACAAATGAATTTGTAATACTTGAAAGATAAGCTTTACTGTACTTTAGATTTTTTAAAAAGAAGAAAACTACTTTTGTTCAGCTTCTTTACTTTTTTAGAAAAATGTTGGAATCATGCTAAAACTATACTGAATATTTTCAGTAATGATCAGTAATTCAGTGATTAAATGTATTTGAAATGAGACAAAATGAGGGGAGGAGCCCTTTTCTCTCTTGGTTCAGACCAAAGTCCACCTCGTCCAACATATTGCTTCCAACAGAGGCCACCCAGATTTCTTAACCGTGAACTTTAGCACCTTCATTATATGTTCTTTATATGGTGACAGTTGAGGTTTTTTAAATAATATTTTCTTGCCTCATATAATACTATGCCTATAACAAAGAGCATTGGTAAATTATTTGAAAAAGGGAACCCAACTACTGGAAAAGTAAATGAAATCTCTATGTATAACAAACGATACGGTGAAGATCATGGAGACCAAAGAAATAATTAGGCTAATTAAATAGCACGTTAAGAAATTGAAACTATTGAGCATATGCTTATGGACTCCGACTGTCCTATATTTAATGAGTTGAGGGCCAGTTTAATTACTCCTTTACTCCAAATGATAGAAAGTTATAATGAGGCACCTGATAGTATGAGGGCACATATGATGTGGTTATTATCGGATACAAATTCTGTTACTCTGTGGCAAAAGTTTTAGGGGCAATAATTAAACAGCAGAAAAGAATAGCAAGGCAGGCATTATTTTATTTTTTCTACATTGTCTTTCAAATTGATATGTACTGGTCGATGACTGTAATAATAAACTGACTGACATTATTCTATTTTATTATTTTATTTTCTGCTCAAGGCTATAGATTTATGAGCAGTGATAGACAGAGGGAACCATTATCAGTTCATTTGAATTACTAATATCCAGTGCTGATCTCTTTCTTTTTTGAAAATTGAACCATTTTACTAAAGTTGAGTGGTGTATAATTTTTTGTCTAGGTAAGTATGTGGCTACTGTTAAAATCTTGGAATATTCTGAAATAGCTTGTGGAGTGTTTTAAGATGCTTACCGAAGCTGTGGCTCTGGAAAGGGAGAAAGTAAGGTCTGGCTGTCATAGGTTGTTGTTTTTTTCATCACAAACTTGCCCCCCTCCCAGAAACTTTTAATTAAAGAAGTATCTTGTTGATAGTTGTCTCTTCCACCCTACCACCCCTCCCTCCAACTCTTATGCTGGTAACCAGTATATGGTTTGGATTTGCCCCCCCAGTCGGAATAACGAGACAGACAACACTTTGGATCAAACAAGGGCCACTTTATTAACTACATAACAGTTTATTAACCAAGAATGGCAAGGGAGCATTTTCTACGTAGCGGAACAGACAAGGCAGGTGTCAGGATGACCAGCCTCCTTGTCTAATATGCGGGCGAGCCACCAACCTCGGTCTTGAGCCATTATTTATTTATTTATTTATTTCTTCGACTTGCTACCCCGCTCTAACCCCCGAAGGGGTCTCTGAGCGGCTACAGTTATTCCTTATCCCTAACCTATGGCCACAATTCTTAGGGGTGGGGACATCCCTACCGGCACCCAGTGGAGGGGGGTTTCTTTTTTTCTCGGGTCGGCTCCATCGTCTTCAGCTTCGGTTTCTGGCTCCTTTTTCTGGCGATCTTTTCAGCGGTGGATTGGTTGGCCCTTCTTAATTAATTAATTAATCTGGCTTGCGACCAGCAGCCCAGCCACTGGTAGCCTCCCAGGAGCGCCTACCCCTGAAACCATACAGCTTGCAGAGAGGAGCTTACCCAAGAGGTTCCCATAGGGAATCATCATTCACTGCCCTGGGCCTTAATAATCCGCAGGCCGTTCCTGAAGACCCCCCAGTTCCCAAAACAGGGAACGGCTTAAGGTGCTCAACATTTTCCGCTTCCTTATCCCTGCACTATTCTGCCACTCGCAAAGTCAAGCCTCTGCTTTGGCTGACGTGGCCACCTAACAACCTAAGGTGGCCCTGATCCCTTGCCGCATGTCCTCCAGAAATAACTTGTTGCCCTTGTTTGACAGGTGAATACCATCCTCCCTATAGAGGTCAGTCCTTCCGACCACTATTCCAGGGTGTGTTAAATAGTGACCCAGACCCCCCTCCATAACTATCCGGATCTGTCTGTTGACCTTGCGACGAGCCCGGTCGATGCATCTGGGATCCCCCAAGTTGCACCATACATGCCGTGGTAAAATTGCGGACCAAATTACTTGCACCCTGGGTCATCTTGCCCGTATCAGTTTCAGGTCTTCTGCGGCCTGGATAACCAGGGTCCTGCCTTTCATCAGGCCAAGATCATTGCCACCCAGGTGCACCAGTAAAATAGCAGGAGGCAGCCCACGCCGATCCTCAAACAATAGGGGGAGTAACCTGGGCCAATGCATACCCCTCCTTCCCCACCATTCAACCAACGCCAACTCACTCAGCCCCAACTGAGAACCAAACGTCATCCTCTTGGCCTGATGAGCGGCCCAAAAATCATACTGTGGCCACAGATAGTTACTCTCCTCCATTCCTGCCGGCCCACAGCACCTGAAAAAGAACTGTTTTAGAACATGTTCCACTCAAAACTTGCATTGACGTACATACCCCTTAAAACTACGGAATCTCTATCGTCCAATGCCTTGTATGTCTTCCCCCGCATACCCCATGGCAGCAGCCGTGGAAGCAGTTCCAATTCAAATGAATGGGTCCCAAAGCGGAACCCGCCTAAACCCAAATGATTAAGCGCTCTCCGCGTCAGTGACCAAAATTGAAATTTTGTGAGAGGGGCCGATCCCTGTGCCGAAATAATGTACCGTCCCTCAACCCCCTGAGACTCAGGCCTATAAGCCCTGGCCTAATAACTGGGAAAAACAAAAAACAAAACCCCATTGGACAGAAGTGGGGAGAGATAACAGCCACCCAACCCCCTGTGCCCCAATGCAGAATATAGAGGAGAGGGGAGGAGGCGAAAAGCATGGGAAAACCACCCGGCCAACAAGCAGGCTTTCAAGCCTGTGGGGGGAAGGAGGGACGGGGGGGCAAAGCAGCCTTACCCTGCTGCCACCCCCGAAGCACCACAAGGTCCGGGCCCGTGGAAACAACGCCGAGGGTGAAAGGGGGGGGCTGCCCAGCAGCCCCACTAATACCGCCTCCACAGCCCACTGTAATGGTGCCTCTACCTCTTTCCCCGTCGCTTCCTTCCTCTCTCTCTCTCCCTTTCCCTTTATAACCTCGGTGGAAAAAGCGGTCCCGACGACCAGCCAGCGAGGACTGCCCTGCTGCTGCAAGATGCAGCCCCGAAGACCAAGCCGCAGCGTCCCCTGGAAATCAGGCCCCCGTGCGGCACCAATGCTCCGGCCGCCGCCGCCGCTCAACGCTCTCGCTGCGAGCCCAACAGGGTCCAACCCCCAGCCGCATCGCGGCCTGACGCTCCCAGCTGCCAACGCTCCCGGCCAGACACTCCTGACCGTCACTGCAGCAACCCGGCCTCTCGGCCACCACGGCCAGAGCCCCGGCTCCTGGCGGCGCCCTACACTCCCGGCTCCCGCGCGGTGCACCATGACCATCCCGGCTCCCGCAAGGACTACCCTGCCGCTGCAAGACGCCGCCCCGAAGATCGAGTCAAGGTGGCCCCCGGGAATTGTGCTGCACCAATGCTCCGGCCACCGCCGTGTCCCAAAGTTCCCGCTGCAAGCCCCAACAGGGTCCAACCCCCTGGCCGCCTGCTCCCAGCCAGATGCTCCCAAACCTCGCTGCAGCGGGCCGGCCTCCTGGCCACCGCGGCCCAATGCCCCGGGCTCCTGGCAGCACCCAACGTCCCCTAACTAGGCTGGCTCCTCCCCGCCCACGCCCACGCACACTGCGCTGGGACGTCGTTGCCGCCCCGCCTTCCTCCACGGTGGCAAATCAGCCCCCGGTCACCATTGCCTTCGGCGGCGGCCGGGAGCTCCCTTTTCCCTCCTACTTTCTTGCTTGCTGCTATTGGCGTTTTATTTCTAGAATAAACTTGGGGTCTTAATTATTTTATATACTGTATTTGCCCTACTTTGTTGCGAACCACATTGGGTACGAATGAGGAGAGGCAGTGCATAAATATTTTTAAATAAATAAACAAATTGAAGAAAATATCCACTGAATTTCAGAGAACAAATAGTGTATCCCAATATAAACATTTCTGCTGTCTTATCACTCTTACACTACAGTCCTAAGCAGAGATATATGTTTGAAGTAAATGGTATACTATAGCTCCTCCAATAGGATTGTATTGTTAGAGCACCACATGTCCCCCAGAGACTTCTGATCTATTTTTTTTATTATTTCAATATCTAGTTAAATGCTGTTTTTAAAAATGAAATATCCACTCTCATAAGTTTAAAAGATTATATAACATTTTACTCTATGTATGTCCTACTGGCCAGCAGATAGCCCTCATATTTTGAATATTTCTGTGCAAGGCATGAAATTGCATAGCTGTCAGAATGACTGACTTAAGCTATGCTTGGGATGGTAGAAATATCACTAGAGTTCATACAAATCTAGTCACAGTTGTCAAAAGTGATGGGCTGTTCATTAATGAGTGCCACACTCTTTTCACACCATTCCACACAAATTAGTCCCTTTTTAATGTGCGCACATCAGTGTTTATTAAAGTTGCTAAATTGGTGCTCACTGAAATAGAACACTTCTGTTTATCTCTTCCCAGGAAAATAAAAGCCCAAACCTTGAATACCTACATCTAATCAATCAATCAATCCAAAGCCTTTTATTGGCATATAAATAAAGATACAGTAAGCTAAATACAAAATCATGCAGAGTAAAATTAAAATTGCACAGTAACATCACAGAGTAACATCATAATAAAACCTAATTCATAATATCACTTATCAGGCCGTAGGACCATGACACTGCAGAGAAACTTTGCTACTATTTCAGTTATTTCTGTATCTGGATTATCAAGCAAGAAAAGGACCTTAAAATAATCAGGGGTCTCTAAAAATTGGCCTAATATGGGCTATAGAAGACCCCGACGGGACGCCAAATAGAGAGGGCACTGGAGGAGGACATGGGCAAGAGTTTCAACACAGTCCTTCATACAAGGACAGCACCTGTTAGGATAGGATAGGATATCTGCCAGATAAGATAGCTGAAGGAAGAGCATTAAATCTAGCCAAGGATATGGCTCTACGCAAATTTGGAGCGATGAGTTGATAGAGGCATACTGCTGGAAGATTTGCATTAGGAACAATCCCCAGATTTGAGGGGGATAATTTGTTAAACCCCACAGGTTTGGAGTTAGTACAGCTTTGCAGCCAATTTTATAAAATCTGGCTGAATGGTCTGACAAATGTTGACAAATCGCATGAGTATACATACATTTCCGTCAGGGGATGCAGTGTTATCGACTACATCTTAATTAACCCCCCTCCTTTAGAGCCAGTTTGGTGTAGTGGTTAAGTGTGCGGACTCTAATCTGGGAGAACCGGGTTTGATTCCCCACTCCTCCACTTGCACCTGCTGATGTGACCTTGGGTCAGTCACAAGCTCTGGCACAGCTGTCCTTGAAAAAGAGCAGTTTGTGTCAAGAGCTCTCTCAGCCCCACCCACCTCACAGAGTGTCTGTTGTGGGGAGGGGAAGGGAAAGGAGTTTGTAAGCCGCTCTGAGACTCCAAGTGAAGGGCGGGGTATAAATCCAATCTCTTCTTCTTCTTCTCTTCTTATGTTTCTGACTTTATAGTTGAGATCAGACATTTAGTGATTATCTACCCTTGTTATTGGTTTTTTATATCAATGGGAATTTCTCATCTGCTGTGTCTCAGGACGTGGAATTTCTGCCAAAGATCTGCCGATCTCCAGACTTAGGCCTAAAGATTCCAAAATTAGTGAAATCAAACACTGGTTTACATCTTAAATCTGCACTAATTAATTCTTCCAATTTCCAATGGAAATTTATTAAATTTTGTTGTTGTTGTTCAGTCGCACAGTCGAGTCCGACTCTTTGCGACCCCATGGACCAGATCATGCCAGGTTCAACTGAGTTGGCACTGGATCTTCTTCGTGGTCTCTGTGCATCACACCCTTGGGATAGATTGCGCCTGTCGCTGGTTGACATCGACCTCTTCGGTGCTGAAGCATCGATTGTGACTGTCGACGTCAATGTTCCCGAAGCGGGAATGAGAGTATCCGGAGCCGAGATAGACATTGAGGCTTGTCCGGACGTGTCTAGCGGTGAAGACGACTGAGGAGAGAGAGCTTTCTCCATCAGGGCCAAATGCAGACGGGCCGCTCTATTTTTTCTGGTTTGGTTTGAAAACTTTCGGCAATGTCTGCATGTAGATACACAATGGGACTCCCCTAGGCAGACTAGACAGAGAGAATGTCCGTCGGTGGGGGATATTTTAAGACCACAAGTCCTGCACCGCTTGAAACAACCCCACCGCGGGGCCATAGGCCAGCGGGGGGGGGGGAATCCGATGAAAAAAATGAAGGAAAATACTAACTAAGAACAATAAAGAAAAAACCAAACTAACTACACGATTTTCTAGAAACAGAAACTTAGACCAAGGCAAAAGGCGTCCTACCAGCGCGGCGGTCAGAGAAGAACTGGCTGGATCTGCGTGCCCCTCCTTGGTCATGGGCAGTGGGGTCAGCGCGTGACCTGGGAGAGGCACGAAAATCCCTTTTGATAGCTACCGATACCGAGCAGGGTCAGCGCAGGCACAGTCTATCCCAAGGGTGTGAATGCACAGATGACAACCCGAAGATCACCAGTTACAGGTAAGCAACCTGTCTTATTCGGGTCCAGTTCACAGCAGATCCAACCAGACTCACCTTTACCACCTAAGCAGTGTGCAATTTCTGAACCACCTGCTAAGAAAGCCAAGACCAAAAGGAAAGACAAGCACAAGTCCACCGTCTCCAGGTCACACCCCTGAACTGCAGTTGCTTTTGTTTCGGTGGGCACAGTTTCCACCAAGCTCGGGTGCTGCACCTACATTCATTTCTGAAGGTGAGATCAAACCCAAGATTCCAGATAGTCAGGCACCACTCGAAGCTGAATGTGAGAAGATGGTTCCATGGTTCCACCATTACCAACCAATGTGATGGCCCACAGACCTCTATGGGACATCCCCAAGATACAGAGATTAGTGGGATGAGCCCCATGGAGCTGCGAGCTTATTTTAATCCACAATGGTCTTATCCATTTCCTCCCTCAACATTGGACCTATACAGGCCACCTTCTCCTGAGTCAGGCAGGAGGGAGACTGCTATCAGATCTGTGGGCTCTGCATTGGGCCTGAGTCCTGACAAGTTAGAGGGAGAACAGCTTCCCTGTTGAAAGATCTTAAAATGTACAGCAAGTAGATGACACACATGGCCCAATAGATTTCTGACTAGGGACAGTCAGCTTCAGAGAAAGGCTTTCCCAGTTTTATGAGGCCTAGAAAGCCACTACTGATTACACAGGATCTTCTTTGTGGTCTCTGTGCATCACACCTCTGGGATATAGTGCACCTGCGCCAACCCCGATCGGTATAATGGAAAGCAAAAGGATTTTTGCATCCACTCCCCAGTCACGTGCTCCACTGCGCGTGACCAAGGGAGGGGCACAACAATCCCGCCAGTTCTCTTCTGACCGCCGCGCTGGTAGGACTCTTTCCACCTCAGTCGGTACAACTACATTTTTTGGGACCTTTAGGCCTTGTTTTATTCAAGTTTAGTTAGTTAGGAAAGTTTTTTCAGTTAGTGTTTGTTGGACTTATTTCTCTACCTCCCCTTTCCCCTGGCCTATAGCCACGCAGTGGGGTTTCTTTAAATGGTGCTTGGAGTGCGGCAGTAAGATGGCTCCCCCAGATGGACATTCTCTTTGCCTTTTATGCTTGGGGGAATTGCACTAAGTAGACTCTTGCGCCCATTGCTCCAAGTTTTCCAAGCAGACCATGAAAAATCGGGCTGCTAGACTGCAAGTGGCGCTGATGGAAGTCGCACTCTCTCCACTGACGCCCTCATCTCTAGAGACGTCCAGACATGCATCGATGTCGACACCAGCATTAGAAGCGACAATCGCCATGTCTTCAATGTCGACCTCCATCGATGCTGTAAAATCGGTGCTGAAATGCCCAATTCAGGCACAACAGTCCGAAGCCCATACTCCTTCCAAAAAATGTAAGGAGGGCAAGGACGTTCAGTTTATCAAACTTAAGAAGCACAAGAAAGGCTCTCGCGTAGCCGCTTCACTTGACAAGGTGCACTTCCGTCACCTTCGCTATGCCCCATCCAGTCCCTTGACTCCGACCAGGAGCTGGACTTGACTCAGGTTTCTTGATCACCCGATGTAGAGAACCTGCATCGAGATCGAAGGACACATAATGTTGTCTTCTCTCCTCCATTCATCCCCGATGAGCGAGATTGATCTCCGACGCCGATTCCACCCATGACATGGGATCATCACCAATGGCAATATTTATGCAGAGCCTCCCTCGCCCCCCCCATGGAGTGGGATCGCCAGTCTTCCTCGTCCATAATTTCTTGGTACCGTGATCCCTCCCCGGCACCAGAATTCGTTAAACCTTCCCAATCAAGACCGATAACTAAAGGTCCCAGTCTTCAGCCATCAGCACTGAAAACTCCCATAGATCAGTCAGAACATAGGCCTTTGATCCCGATCCTCCAAACATCGTTCTCCGAACCCTCAAATCCGTCCAGCTCCCCCAGCTCTTACTTGGATGAGGAGAGTCCCCATCCACCAATAGAAGCGTCCCCTCAGCAAAAGTCGAGGTCAAACTCCCTATTTCACCGTCGGAGGACGTTAAACCCTATGGGGACTGCCCACCATCCAGCCGCTGCCGACAGTCACGGACTCTGTCTTCAATATTGTACAAATGGATACTTTGACAACGGTAGCCCTCCCCATGACGTCGGTCCTTTTGCAAACAGCTAAAGCCCCCTGGACTCATCCTTCCTCTGTATCGATCTCCAATAAGAGGTTGGATCATATGTATAAGATTCAAGAATCTGGGGCAGAATTCCTTTTTGTTCATCCAAAGCCTAATTCGTTAGTAGTTACATCTTAGACCAAGGGCAAGAGTACTCATTCTACACCTCCAGAAAAAGAGGGACAAAAAATGGACTCTTTCGGCAGAAAATGTTATACTGCCAGAGCTCTGGGTATTAAAACCTCCAATTATGCAGCCTGCATGGGACGTTATCAGTATTCCCTCTGGGAACATAAGAACATAAGAACATAAGAGACGCCAATGTTGGATCAGGCCAAAGGCCCATCCAGTCCAACACTCTGTGTCACACAGTGGCCAGAAATACCAGTGCCATCAGGAGGTCCAGCAGTGGGGCCAGGACATTAGAACCCCTCCCACTGTTGACCCCCCCCCCAAGCACCAAGAAGACAGAGCATCACTTGCCCCAGAGCCCCTAGCTATACCTTGTGGCTAATAGCCACTGATGGACCTCTGCTCCATATGCTTATCTAATTCCCTTTTGAAGCCGTCCATGCTTGTAGCACCCACCACAAATGTCTGAATTTATTACAACCCTCCCAGATTATTGTAGGCACCAAGCTAGAAGCATCCAAACAGAGGGGATGCTCTTGGCGAAACATCAACTTAATGTATCCAAGCACTCGCTGGATACAGCAGCAAAGACTCTCACTTCTGCAGTCACCTTATGCAGATACGCATGGTTATGTTCCTCCACTTTACAGCCAGAAACTAAAACCACTGAAGGGTTTGAATGGACTTTTTAGTTGATTGACTTTTTAGCTCCACCACGGATGTGGTAGTTCAAGAGCTTGACAAAAGCATCAAGACATCTCGCAGCTTAGGGGTTGCACCTCCTACCAAACCGCATAAGGGAAAACCATGGTCCAAACAATGGTCAGGTAGACCATCGTCTAAATCTTCCTCCAAGCCACATTGGCAAAGGTCTCTGAGTCGTCCGTCCCGTCCCTGTGGTGGAAAACCCAAGGGTCTCTATCTAGACCCAAAACTGCGAAGAACACTACACAGAGTCTTTGACTCGCACCTTCTCTCCCAACTCCCTACACACTTGTCTCCTTACCTGTCGATCTGGGAGTCCATTACATCGGATCAGTGGGTCCTCTCAATAATAAACATGGGATACCTGATAGAGTTTTCCCAAATCCCTTCCACCACCCACGTCGTTGTCACTCCACCTTCAGCAATCCTCCTAGAAGAGGTTCAAACTCTCCTAAGCAAGGATGCTATAGAGCTGGTACCGTCAGCACAACACATAATGGGCTTCTACTCTTGTTACTTTACAGTACCAAAGCAGGATGGAGGCCTCCGGCCCATTCTGGACCTCAAGAACCTGAACTCTTTCATCATATACAAAACGTTCAGGATGACAACGTTACAGTCCATCCTTCCACTCCTAGATCCAGGGACATGGCTGGTTACGTTGGACCTCAAGGATGCGTACTTCCACGTTTCCATCCACCCTACCCATCAGCGTTTCCTCCGATTTGCAGTAGGCAACCGGCATTTCCAATTCAAAGCCCTCCCGTTCAGATTATCCACGGCCCCTTGGGTCTTCACGAAGGTTATGGTTGTGGCACACCTCCGTCTAAAGGGAGTTCAGATATTTATATAGACGATTGGTTACTGGTAGCAGATTCAGAGGCATCCCTGCTCACAAATGTAAACATAACCTTGAGCCTCCTGACGTCTTTAGCCATCAAAGTAAATCTCAAAAAGTCGATGCTACTTCCCACCAAAAGGGTGAAGTTTATAGGAGCCTATCCTAGACTCTGCAAGGCTTTACTCCCTCCTCAGACAGCAGGGGACATTTTTGATCTAGTGACTCTATTCCACAAGTCTAGACATGCTATGGTTAAGCAAATCCAGTGGCTGCTGAGTTTGATGGCTGCCACCATCAACGTCATTGTTTTTGCCAGACTGCACATGAGGCCTCTGCAGCTATGATTCGTACACAGGTTTCACCCACAGAGTCATCCCCAATCCCTTCGTCTTGTCTTCCCACCATCCGTTTTAGGCTCTCTGCTTTGGTGGACAGATCCTGTGAATCTCCTAGCAGGAGCCCCATTCCATCCACCCACGTCAACACTCACACTGACTACAGATGCATCCCTCTGGGGATGGGGCATGTCACAATTGCGCTGGCAGGCTAGGCAGGATACACAAAGTCCAAAACACAGTCCGGGGTCAGGGCACCAGATGAGACAGAGCAGAGTCCAGAATACCAAGTCAAAACACAGTCTAGGATTACCGGAGATTGCAAGCAGAGTTCAGAAGCCAAAAGCCGTTTGTCAAAGTCAAGGTACACAGTCCGAAGTCGGGGAGCTGGGGAAACAGTGTCACACAAGCCAAAGTCAGGAGCCGAGAAGTCCAAGAGAAAACCAGGAGACAGGAACACAGCATCCGGGGTGCAGCGTTTCGTCTATGCGATTAGTTGCAAGCACGAGTTGGGAATCTGAGAGCGCTGCCTAAAAAGCCTGTTCCACTTGTTAGCCAATTACCAGCCGCTAACAGGGTCCTGGCTCCAGTCAGTACTCTGGGCTTAGAGGACGCCGACCTTGCATGCGCACCTCCTTACGCCGGGTTGCCATGTCCCGCCGCCTCTGATAGCGCAAACAAGCCATCAGTGGGGAGAAATCAGGAGGCATGGTGCTTTTGCTTGGTTCAGCCAGCGCGGCTCCAGGTGTAAACTCTCCTGGGAGCTGGTGCTCGTCTTCCGCAAGACTTAGGTCTGGTGCTTCAAGGGGTGCAGGGAGCTCACCCTCGGATGCTGAGGACGCAGAATCCCCGGGATCAGGGTATGATAGAATCCCCGGGACTGCGGGCATGACAGGGCACACATCTCAAGGGTCTTTGTGTAGGGGCTCGATGAGAGTCCCATGTAGCACACAATCGTATAAATTTCCTGGAACTCCTGGCGGTGCTGTACGCACTCAGGTCTTTCTGACACCTAGTGACCGAGCAAGTGGTCATAGTTCTGACAGACAACACCACAGCCCTGTGTTATATCAACAGACAGGGAGGTACGATCTCCTGGGGGCTATGTCGCCTAGCCATAGAACTATGGGTCGAGTGTCGATCATGGAACATGTTCCTAAGGGCCGCTCATCTGCCAGGAACACTGAACGTTCAAGCAGTCTTCTTGAGCAGAAGAGGGGCAGTGGCGCATGAGTGGGAGCTCAATTGGATTTATCTTCACCCAATCTTTCGCCTTTGGGGCCATCCAGAGGTGGATGTGTTTGAGACACACAGCAACAGAAAATGTCGCCTGTTCTGCTCCAGAGTGGGGATAGATCCCCTATCTTTGGGAGATGGTCTTCTAGTCCTGTGGTCACGTCTTCACATGTTCCTCTTTCCTCCGATTCCTCTAATACCCAGAGTACTAGTCAAGTTAATGCAGGAAAAACCACGCTGTCTCTTAGTGACACCGTGGTGGCCCGCCAACATTGGTTCTCCACTCTGCTTCACCTATCCAAGGGCTCCTTCATTCACCTTCCCCCAGCTGCAGACCTCCTCCTCGCAAAGAAGGGTCAGATTCTGCATTACAATGTGAAGCGTCTCAACCTCACGATCTGGAGGATCCTTTTCGATCGGTCAGAGACAGAATAGATCATGTCCTATTGAATTGTCGCAGACCATCTACCCGAGTTTCTTACGCTGGGAAGTGGAAGAAGTTCTTGTCTTACCTTACCTTGTTGGGATTGCCACCACCACCATCTGACCTGATGGCAATCTTTGGGTTCTCATTGTCTTGTTTAGACATAGGACTCAGTTGTGCCTCACTGAAGGTCTATTTAGCTGCAATTTCGGCCAATCACCTGATGATTGACGGTCACTCTTCTCTCACCCCCAGACCAAGAAGTTTCTTAAAAATCTGACCCACCTCTTCCCCCTGTCACGTGGACCCACACCACCGTGCTTGCAAGGCTCATGGATAAACCATTTGAACCGATGGCTACTTGTAGTCTACAGCTTTTGTCATGGAAGACAGCCTTTTTAGTCGTGGTTACCTCCACCAGGAGGATGGGCGAGTTATCTGAGTTTTCATCATAATGGGGGCACGTTGGCTCCAGATGTTTCTTTCATGCTGAAAGTTGTTTCTGAGTTTCACCTGCAAGCGGACATTGTTCTTCCAGTGTTCTTTCCGTCTCCTTCAACGGAGGAAGAACGCCGCTTTCATTCATTGGATTCAAAAGAGCTTTATGCTTTTATCTAAATCGAACATGGCTTTTTCGGAAATCTCTGGTCTTGTTTGTCTCTTATGCTCTACCCTCTCAAGGGAAGAAGCTGTCATCCCAATGTCTATCCAAGTGGATTGTGGAGACTATTAAGTTGTGCTATATGCTATCCAAGAAGTTGCTCCCAGGTCCGCTACGGGCACACTCTACCCGGTCAGTGGCAGTATCCACAGTCTTCCTGCAAGGTGCGTCGTTGGAAGATATCTGCAATGCAGCTACTTGGGCCACGCCTCACATGTTTGTGAGGCATTATGCCCTCGATGTTTGTCTTCATCAGCGTTCAATTGTGGGATGAGCGGTGTTGCAGGCGGCACAGATTTAGGACCTCAGCTGGTGTGCATTGCTTGTCAGTCTCCCAAAGGTGCAATGCACAGAGACCACAAAGAAGAGAAACAGGTTGTTTACCTGTAACTGGTGATCTTCGAGTGGTCATCTGTGCAGTCACACACTCCCACTGTTGGCAGTAAGGGGAAGGAACTGAGGTGGAGGCGGAGTCTGCCAGAGCTCTGAGCACGCTCAGTTGTCACAGACTCCACGAGACTGTGGCAGACCCTTATACTGAAAGCTATTTTAGGCTTCCCGACGAAGGTTTGACTAGGACGTAAACCCACTGTGTGGCCTGCACATATGACCACTCGAAGGTCATCAGTTACAGGTAAGCAACCTGTTTTTCTGAGAATCTGGAACGATGAACAGTGGCTGCTGAATTTCCGAATGACTCGGGCCACCTTCCACTGGTTGGTGGAGTCTCTTCGTGTTAGGATTGAGCGCCAAAGGACAAACATGAGGTCAATCATGCACAGTAGAGCCGGCACGTAACTGGGGAGCGGGCACGAAAATTCCTTTTGCTTTCCATTATACCGCTCGGAGTCGGCGCAGGCGCACTATATCCCAGAGGTGTGAATGCACAGATGACCACTCAAAGATTCTCAGTTACAGGTAAGCAACCTGTTTTTCTGTCCATTGTTGCTTTGGAGTAACGGTTAGAGTTTTGGTGTACTCATCCACCCTCGTCCTAGTCTAGAATTATCAAACAGGACACTGTAGACATGAAGTGTGCCTTCAGTGCACTCCTGGAGTAAGGGGCCATTCAGGAGGTGACTTCACCCCTCCCCTCAGAGGGGTTTTACTCTAGAATGTTCCAGGGGGGGTGTCAGACCCATCCTAGATCTCAGAGGTTTAAATGTGTTCTTACATGTTTCTAAACTTTGCATGATGTTCAGGTCTTCAGTTTTGCATTTATTTAATTTTGATTCTTGGTTCATAGTCATTGACCTAAAGGACACTTATTTCCACATTTCTGAGCATAAGGAACATCGAAAGTTCCTTTGTTTTTGTGTGGCCACTCTGTGTTCCAGTACACAGTCCTTTCTTTTGGTCTAGCCACTGCTTCAAGGTTTTTTTCTAAGTACATGGCTCCAGTTATAGCTCTCCTCCACTTTTTAGGATGTAATATCCTTACTTAGATGACTGGTTAGTGGTGGCGGACTCTAGTGAAGAGCTGTGAAAACATTGTTTCTTGATCGTGAATCTATGCCTGAAACTGAGTCTGTTGGTTAATTGGGAGAAATTCAGGTTAGTCCCATCCCAGAGAGTCCAGTTCATAGACTCCGTCAGGGGGAGAGGCTTTCTACCTATGGAAAGGTTGCAAGCCATCTCCTCCTTAGTGCATCATTTTGTGGCAAACTGTTTTCAGTTGGTCCAGAACATTCTTCAGTTTCTTGGTCTCACTATTTCAACTACTGCTGTGCTGCTCTTGGCTAGATTATGCATGAGGCCGCTGCAGATTTGGTTCCTAGGGATCTACTGCCCTACCTTACACTCCCCTTGTTGTAAGTTCTCAGTCCCCAGGTGAGTGGTTTGCCAGTTACTCTGGTGGGCAGGTGTCCCCTTTGGGTTACTGCAGCATGACACTATACTTACTGCTGATGCCTCGCTTTTGGGCTGGGGAGCTCATTGTGAAGGCTCCTCAGTCAGGGGGATCTCATGAACAAGGGAAAGAAAATGTCATATTAATTTACTGGAACTCAGAGCGGTGCTTATTTCCCTTAGCAATTTTGCAAATATTCTCTGAAATCATTCTATTCTCCTCCAAACAGATAATTCTGTCACCACGTTCTACATAAACAAGCAGGGTGGAACAGGGGCCAAAGACTTCTGTCATGAAGCAGCCTTAGTATGGCGGACAGTGCTAGATCTCAGTGCATGCATCCAGGCTGTCCATATCCTAGGGAAGCTGAATGTGGAAGCAGACGAGCTGAGCAGGGCAGTGAACCTCTTGTGTGAATGATCTCTAAACCAGAGTTATCTCAAGTCAGTTTTTTCTCAGTGAGGTCTCCCGGGCATGGACTTATTTGCAACCTGAGACAATGCCAAAGTAGTGAGGTTCTGTTCCCGCGCCGACAGGGGCCCTGTCTCACAGGGTGATGTGTTCCAACTAGACTGGACAAGGAACCTGTTGTACACTAACCCCCCTCTTCTTCTACTAATCATGGTCCTTGCAAAGGCCAAGCAGTATGCTATAAAGATGATTTTGATTGCCCCTTTTTGCCCCAGGCAGGTACAGTTTCAGAGTCTGATGCAACTTTCTGACAGCCTGTACACCCCCCTGCCCATGTGCAGGGATCTAATCAGCGTGCTACACCACAACCCAAAGTGCCTCAAGCTTACAGCTTGGAGAATCAGGGCCCCAACCTAGGTTTTTCTCAGGAGGTCACAGAGGTTTTTTTGAACTCACATAAACCCTCCCCCAGGAGGTCTTATAGCAGCAAGTGGACATGTTATATTTTCTGGACATATCCCCTTCTCTCACCCCCCTCAGGGATATATTTGATTATGTATTGGATTTAAAGAATAAAGATTTATCTTTTTCTTTGCTGAAAGTTCACCTTGTAGCCATTTCTTATTTTATTGCTGAAGTAGAAGGGAGGCCCCTGTTTTCTCACCCTTTAACAAGAAGGTTTCTTAAGGGGTTGTCCAGTTTATGTCCTCCCAGGGACCCACTTGTACGTCAGTGGTCCTTATCTTAGCTACTTGTCCTTTGGAACTGCTGTCCTGGAAGGTGGTTTTTTTAGTGGTAGTCACTTCTGCAGACCAGTCAGTGAACTCGCCGCCCTCCAGGTTGAGCACCTATTTCTAAAATATTTTCCTGAGTGGGTGGTTCTCCGCCCCAGCTTTTGTTTCCTACATTTTTTTCCAGCCCTTTCATTGGAGAGTGAAAGGAAACTGCACTCCCTAGATGTCAGGAGGACATTGCTTTTCTATCTAAAGCAGACTGCCAATTTCCACAGTGAAGGGTCACTGTTTATGTTTTGCTGGGCCTAACAATAGTAGAAGGGCTTCCCCTCAAACTCTGTCCAATTGGATCATTTTGGCTTTCATGTGGTGTTACTACTTGGCCAAGGTTCCATGCCCTCTCTTCAGGTTCATGCTCACTTGACTAGGGCTCTAGTGACATCTGCAGCTTTCTGGAGTGGAGTCCCATTGGTGGAGATCTGCCGTGCTGCCACGCAGTCATCAAAGGACACTTTTGTTCAGCACTATGTGGTGGACCTGCAAGTCAGGTGAGAAGCACAATTGGGCAAGGCAGTTCTTCAGTCTTTGTTCATATAAGTGGGCATGCCCCGCCACCTGATGTTAACTTGCCAGAATCCCCATGTGGAACTGCACAGAAGATCAATTATGAAAACAGGGTTGTGTTACCTGTAGCTGTTGTTCATTGAGTATCTTCTGTGCAGGCACACGTACCTTCCCTCCTGCTCCACTGAATGCTTATCTTGGCAGCGTGAGAGGTGCTGAGGGCAGGGGCACTGCCGCATGGGAGCATGTGGTCCCACTGGGCAGGACAAATTTGACTTTGGCATGTGGCGCTCCCTGGAGGCTTTTAGCTGTAATGACCTCCTGAAGGCAGACCTGCTCATACACAGTCCCCATGTGTGCCTGCACAGAAGATACTCAATGAACAACAGTTACAGGTAAGGCAACCCTGTTTTCTGTCACGCGGAAGCTTCATGTTCACCCTCCAGCTCTAAAACAGCAGAAATATTTAAAGACAAAAATCAATGTCAAGAATGATTAATGTAATCATTGTTCTTCTGACAAACATATTGCTGTGCTTTGCTATTCTTGTACTGTTGATTACAGTTGTTATAATTGTGCTTAATGATGGCTAATGACTGAAATAAAGTAGAATAATAGAACTTAAAAGCAAGAGTACATGCAGTACATTTCTGACTGTCAAGAAGACCTTTTCACAGTGATGAGAGAGCAGAAAAACTAGCCAACTGTGGCTGCATGCAGATAAAAAGATGCCTTCTCTTTGGCTCTCAAGCAACAGCCTGAAAAAAGAACCAGCACTATATTTCAAGATGGAGGGGATATTCATGGCTAATAATTTGGAGAAATTGAGAAGTATCTATATGCTAACTGCGAAATCATCCAAATCTAAGGATACTTAAATCCGATGACTGGAGCTTTGAATGGGCAAGACAGATATTTATACAAATTTCAAAAGGGGCCCAGATTTACAGGAAAATGTGAAATCTAAATAATGTCTCCAGGAATTTCACAACTTGGAGCTGGCAACCCGATGGGGGGAACTGATCTTTGTAGTTGGGAAATCTGCTGTGATTCCAGGAGATTGCCATGCTCCTCCTGGAGGCTGGCAATCTGAGAAGGTAGCAAGAACAGGGGAGAGGATATGGGGACTTTCCAGACAAGGAAAGAGGAAATAATGGAGGAAGAGATGAGATGCCTCCCACAAGTTCTTGCAGATTCCCACTTGTAATATAGAAAATTGAAAAGGCAGTGTGGAGGCTCACTGCAGTTAAGTGTATTCTGTAAGGAGCAAGTTGAAATCTGTGAAGCTGGGTCCAACAGCATTAGAGAGTAGGCTTCAGCATCCAGTCCCATCAGAACAGTGTAAATGTTTGTAAAATTTACCCTAAAGCTACTTGGCATTAATAACTTGGCAACCTAATTAACGTTGCCTTGCATTTGTGACAAGGGCCATTCACTTGTCAGCAGTCTGTTTTTCAGCCTTCATTTCTGGCACATCAGAAAGCTGAATACCTCCCCTTTGTTTTTGTTGTTGTTGTTTTGTCTTTAATCTGCTTTGGATTTGGTTTACTTATTTATGACCCTGGCTTGTTACAGTTCATTAAAGTGTACCATTCTCCAACAAGCAGTTCAATTGATGTTATTAACTGCCAGCCTTTACTGTGGAAGATACATTCCGAGTGTGGAGAGGGTTCTTCTGAATGTCCATCTTAAATTTTTTGGACATGCTGTGATAGTTTTCCCGTTTTTGGGTCTGCTGGCTATTCATAAGCACTCTCTACACTGCTGTCAGGATGATTGGGGAGAGAGCTCCTGAAGGCTGCAACACATGGCTCCTGGTGTGTTAGTCTAGTGCCCACTTTCTGGTATGCACGCAGTAGCAATCTCATTGCCAGGGCAAAACCAATGAAAATGACACTGTTGTGCCCTCATCTGCAGTTCAGCTGTCCTCATCATTTACTTAATGTCATAATAGGTTGTATGGAAGCAAGAGGCAATTAAGCAGGCTTTCCTCCTCCTCTTCTCCAGTTAATGCAGCTGGGCATTTTCTGGGGTCTTACTAAATACAGTCAGCTAATAAAGATACCAGTACAGTTGTTAGATTGGCCATTGGTGAATACACAACATATTTTTATACCTGAAAGTCAGTGAACAAATTGAAACTAAACCCTGAAAAGTCAGAGGTAATGCTAGTTGGGAAGAAGGAGGTCTTAAAGTACTTTATTTGTCTTCCTGTCTTCAGTCCCTTGGTGCAGGCCTGCCTTGGAAGGAAACGGCAAGCTTCTAGAAGGCTCTAACTAATGAGCGCTCCCCCTCCCCTCCATCAGAGTCAGAGCCATTTTTCCTGTCCAATTGGACACATGACAGAGGGAGAGGGAGCACTCTTCCCTCAGTTCTCTTTCTGCTACCATGGAGAAAGGACATGCTATAAGCTCAGTCGGCGAGAACATTCTTCTCATCGATTCTGTGAGACCGATTTCCCACAAGCGCTGCTCCGCGCTCACTCTTCCCTTTTGCCCCGATGGTACGTGTCAATTTCACACAAGCTGCTGCGCGGCTGCATTTTGCCCCGCAGCTTCGTGCAATTTTCCCTGCGTCTACTCAATACTCAAAAAAACAGGATTGAGTAGACGAGGGGGAAATCACGCGAAGCTGCGGGGCAAAATGCAGCCGCGCAGCAGCTTGTGTGAAATTAACACATACCATCGGGGCAAAAGGGAAGAGCGAGCATGGAGCAGTGCTTGTGGGAAATTGGTCTGTGTCTTTTTGCTGAGGATTTGCTTTATTGGGAGAATCATCACTCTTTTTAAGAATGCGAGTCCTATGGCACCAAAATCGCTCAAAATGATAAGCTTAAGGAATGCTTTGTGTTTGGGGGAAGGACACAATACAAGTGCTTCCCAGGTGTCCCGGTTGTTCACTCCAAAAACACAGCAAGATTGGGCTTCCTGCCTCAAGGCAGCTTTGTAGGTGAACACCCTCAGTAGTCTCAGTGCACGTGGCAAAATCCAAACCCAGTTCCAAAGGGGCCTTGCCTGCTCAAAGGGCAGCATCTGAACCTCCAGCCAAAAAGGCTACCAAAAAATAAAGGTACTTGGCCTCAACACCATCTCAACTTGAGTGCTCTACTGACAGTAAAAAGTCAAAATCATCTGCCTGTTCCCCAGCTCGATGTCAAGCGTTGTCATCTCCTTGGTGTTGAGAGCCATTGCTGTCTCAACTCCAATGTTTACCTTCCTCTCAGAGTCAACGTTGTCCATCTCTGAGAGGACCCTTGATTTCGCCCCCTTGATATTGACACCCCAGGAGTCCTCGTCGATTGCCTTCACCAGCCCAGAGCTGGAGTTTGCAGTCGCCTTGACTCTGAAGATCTCACTCATCTTGACTTCAAAGCCTAGAACATGGACACTGAAGTGTATTATCTGAAAGGGAGAGAACCATTTCTCAGAAATCCCATACGTTGTCTCTGTCTTTGGCAGCAACAGATTATCAGTCATCAGGTGAGAGTTTCTGGTTCTGGCATGGAGAGAGTGAGATGCTGCTGCGCTCTGCTTATAGAGATTTGTATTTATTTTATTTATCATCTCTCTCTCTCTCCTTCTCTCACTCCCTCTCTCCATCTCTCCCTATCTCTGCTGGAAGTTTATCTTCCTAGTCGTTTTGTTTAAGTTTTTAGCTAGACATCGAAGGGAGGAAAAGACTAAGTGACTTCCTGGTTTATGTTTTATCTGCACTCTGCAGAGCATTCTTTGCCATTTTACTTATCTATTCAGTATTTATTTTAACCTATAAATTCCCTACTAGTTCCTGGAGTAATAAGACTAGTAGGAGGCAGTTAGTATTTTATAACATTGGTATTTAGACTCCTTGGGTCTTTATCTTGTTATTTAGATAAGGCTAATGCTAAACTTGTGGTTAATTGCTATATCTGCTTGGCATTACGTCAGAGTGGGGAGAGGTTGTTAGTAACTGTGCTGGACTACTCTTTAAAATCTTACAAGTGCTGTGTAAACTGGTAATGGGCTGTGAAGGGAGAGCGCCTTGAGTGACAGGCTGCTCCAAGAAACCTGATTGGTTAGCATCAGTTGAGCAGAGAAAGGCTTGAGAGCTGAATGCTGTGGAGAGGGCAGTCTGAATTCAGCCCTGACTGAGACGGGTTTAGTGCTGATGGGGTTTGTATTTAGTCCTGACTGAGAGCAGTTTAACACAGACGAAGTACTGAGAAGGTTGGCAGGAGGAGTGGATAGTTAGGTGGAGACACCCAGTGAAAAATGCATTTTGTCGTGGGAGGTTTGAAATGAGCCAAACCTCCACTTGGCATTTTAAAAGTTTTTTTCCTCTGGGCAGAGAACAGACAGGAGGGGTCCCCAGTCACTGCAATTCCAGACACACCTCAACCCACCTTCATACAAATGCTAATAGATCTAGCAGAGGAGATATTGGGTGGGTCAGGCTCTTCCCCTTCTCCTAGCAGGGAACAGAGATTAGGAGGAATGAAATACTAGAGGAACTCCAGGAAGGAAACATCCTGGAGATCTCCAGGAAAAGCCTCTTTGACCTGACATGATCTGGTTAGTGGGTGGAGAAACAGATATGATAAAAAACTCCTTGCAGCAGGAAGGAGGTCTCTTTTTTGGGGGGTGCTGAGGCCATGAGAGCAGGCAGGACTCCCAACTAAGGAGGCAGCCATTGACTATGTGGTTGGCCTGGACAGCTGGAGCAAGCTTCAAGGTCATTGACATTCAGTAGAGATCTAGAACTCCCAAGCTAAAGAGCCTGTCCTGTATTTTGACATCTAATAGGGCATGTATAGAGAGAGGGAGGAGGAATGAAATACTAGAGGAACTCCAGGAAGGAAACATCCTGGAGATCTCCAGGAAAAGCCTCTTTGACCTGACATGATCTGGTTAGTGGGTGGAGAAACAGATATGATAAAAAACTCCTTGCAGCAGGAAGGAGGTCTCTTTTTTGGGGGGTGCTGAGGCCATGAGAGCAGGCAGGACTCCCAACTAAGGAGGCAGCCATTGACTATGTGGTTGGCCTGGACAGCTGGAGCAAGCTTCAAGGTCATTGACATTCAGTAGAGATCTAGAACTCCCAAGCTAAAGAGCCTGTCCTGTATTTTGACATCTAATAGGGCATGTATAGAGAGAGGGACGGAGGATTTGCAGTTTACCCATTTCTTTTGGAATCCGTTGCTCAATCTGGTGCTGTGCTAAAGGTATGCATGTGAACATTTTCTTTATAATAAAGGTTAAAATAGTTGGAGAATAATGTTTTACAAAGATAGTCAATTTTTTTCTGTTCCTCAAATTAGCTATTTTGAAAGGTCTCTGCACCTTAATGATATACCTCTATTGATCCCTGGTATCATTTGCCAACTTTTTCAACAGCAGCTACACCTGATTTAAAACCCAGATATCATTCTGTTTATACTTCTCTAGTGGTTTTCTGGAAAGTGTCTGGGACATACACAAATCTGTGATGGTGGGGGAATTCCAAAAATGCAAAACTTGCCAGCTCTGTCAACACTAATGAGCATGCTCAGAAACAATGGAAATTCTGGGAAAATTTGAAGTAACCAGGGAAACAGGAGATCACAAAACAGCTAATTAAATGTGGCAGTTGGGAAAATAAACTGCCAGACAACTTGACATTCTTGGGCTTTGTGACAGGAAAAGGGAGAAACAAGATCAACAGAAAATAAAGGTAAAGGTAAAGGCTCCCTTGCTCGAAAGCCAGTCGAATCCGACTCTAGGGTTGCGGTGCTCATCTCCGTTTCAAAGCCGAAGAGCCAGCGCTGTCGGAAGACGTTTCCGTGGTCATGTGGCTGGCATGACTAAACACCAAGGCGCACGGAATGCTGTTACCTTCCCACCGAAGTGGTACCTATTCATCTACTTGCAATTTCTTGCTTTCGAACTGCTAGGTTGGCAGGAGCTGGAACTAGAGACGGGAGCTCACTCCATCATGCGGCACCCGGGTCTCGAACTGCTGAACTACTGACCTTCCACAGCCTGCAGTTCAGCGTCTTAACCACTTGAGCCACCGCAGCTCCATCAACAGAAAATAGGAAACTATAAAATCAAGATCATTTGAATTAAGGCTGGCATCTTTAGTGCCCAGTTGCTGTGACTTGATGTGGAAGGAATAAGGCCTTTTCATTCCATCAGGTGTGTGGAAACTGGCTTTGGTTACTTTGGCTCAGGTGTGAAGACTGGCAGGATTGTATAAGCACTTTTTTAATTTTGAAAAAGTCTAGCTTGGCCTGAAACAGATAGCAACCTGGGGCACAGGTAAAAATGGGGTAAGCCCTAGGAGCAAGTTTATACCTCCACTCCACTGGTGTCTCTGATTGTACCCATGGTGAATTTTAATTTGGGGGAGGTCAAAATACAAATCCACTTGGTTTAGGTAGTCTGTTCAGTTTGAGCCTGTTGCTTAAGAGAGGTCTCCCCTGCTAGCCACATCTCTCCCCATATCCTAAGGAATGAAATACCACTATGATTGGGGGGGGGGGGCTGACTCGAGGTCTGCTTTCCTTTTCCGGAAATGTCTCTCCTGTTCTGACTGTCATTTTGTGCTGGGCAGCATGGTTTTTTTTCTATCTGTTCTGTCAGAAAAGAGGATGTGTGCATATATTTGAATTTATTCCATGTTTGTTTGTCTCCCCCCCCCCCAAAAAAAAAAGATTTCCCAGCTCTCAAAATTCTTAAAATATTTCAAGGAGAGCTACCATCACTGTACATAAATAGAAAAATGAAACACTTGGGGACCTAGTAATACAGAGGGCAAACCTCTTTTTCTTGCTACAGGAGGCAGGAAAAGATTACAACTCCTATTCTGCCCAGCACAGAATAATATAATTCTTAGGACCAGAATTTCAAACCCACTCATTGCTAACACTTGAAAGCAGGCCTGCTGTGTCCAGTGAGGCCTCCCCTGCTTAAGGGTCAGTTTCTATTGTACGGACAAACCTGTCTTCCAGCACGAAAGCATCACCCCCCCCCAAGATTTTTAGATGGTACAGTGTGCTCCATTGTGCAGAGGGTAAAGACATGCACAGGATTTAACAGGGGATTTAGGGGATGCAAGTCCTCCCTTCTCTTTTTACACCTTACCTAATAATATGCACTTTGATAAATAAGACTGTAAGCCACACAGTAATCAGCAGGTTGTTTCAAAGTGGCTAACAGGGAAGCAGGATGATTAACTGACTAGCGCCTTTGTGTAGGATGAGATGCATTCATAAGAAAACATTGGACTTGACTTTAATGGGCAGCTGCAGTGCTGCCTGAAAGGAATCTACTAAACCAATTACAGTATCGTTTGCTTCAAGACACTTTAACATGAGTAATCAACCAGTATTCATCACTCTGCACCTGCAAAAGATACTAAGAGCAACACTGAAATGAGTTAATATGATGCAGTGAAATTGTTTAGTGTATTGTCTCTAATTTAAAAGCAAGCGTGAATGCAAAAATTCTGCCTGCATAAGGTGGGTCACAGAAGGAACTAGACTCATTGAGTCCACTTGTTTAGCATAGGAAGAACCAAGAGGCTCATGGCTTCAACACAAAGACGAGCCCACAAATGTTTACTTGCTACTTTAGCCAGCTGTGGGGGGAAAACACAAAACTGTGTAAAAACTTGAAGAAAAGGGACTGAAAGATTACTTTTTTTCCTGTCATCACACTTGTGCAAAATGATTGTGGATGAGACAAGGGGAAAGAGATTGCAATGGACGATGGTGACATTTTGTGTTTGAGTTAGCCTTTGGTGAACTTCTTTTGGCTCAGCTCAGGATCGACTCACTAAGTTTTCTTGGGTGGGTGGGAGAAGCTCACCTTTTCCAAGAGTTCTCTACTAGAAAAGAATGTTGATGCTTGTGTGCCTTATCATGTTGTTTCCAACTGATCATCAAATATTCAGCTTTCCCCCCCCCAAAAAAATTGTGGATAGTAATCACAGCTCAAACACAGTTGAGCCTGATTTCAGGCTTCAGGAAAATCTGCCATTCCTGAATGGCTGGCCCACAAGATATAGCTCAGGACAGCTTGAGAGCAAGGGAGCTGTAAATCCCATGAGCTTGTCTACATAATTTAGGTAAGATCCCTAACCCAACACTAAAGGTTAGGAAAAGTCCCATTCCCATATTATTCATAAATTCTCACCATCCTATGTTTGGTCATGTAGATAGTTATGCCCCTCTTTCCATCCCAATGGGGACACAAATCAGTTTATAACATTGTTCTTTGCACCTCCATTTTATCCTCACAACAACAGCCCTGTGTGGGGTAGCGTTGTTGTGAAGATAAAATGGAGAAGAGAATTATGTAAGCCACTTTGGATCCCCACTGGGGATAAAGGTGATATATAAATGAAGTAAATTAATTCATAAATACTGTGTTAATTTGATAGGTGGCCACTTTGTAATTTTTTGGTGACCAAAGTCAAGAATATTTTAAATAATTTAGCAAAGGAATAAGTTGTCTTGGGATATTATAGAATTGTTTTAGTCCTCTAAAGTTTTGTGTTTGGGGGGGGGGGGAATGTCACCTGTATTTAGGTAGATTCAGTACAGGAGTTGAATTTTGTGGTCCACTGTATCTTAGTCTGTTGTAACCATATTCTTTCTTTTTTGATTAAGGTATTGATTTAAACTTTGTTTTATGTGGTATTTGTCTTTCAGATGTTCAAATGAGACCAAACTCAAAACTGGGGACACGTTTTGGGCTTATAATTTCTGCCCAACTCCATACTCGTGGACAGCACTCCTGGGACTTATTTTATATCTGGTTTTCTTTGCACCAGGTAAAAAGATAAGATATAAGGCAAAAAAAATTGGAGCTTTTGATTTGTTCTTAACATTTAGGAAGAATTTTTAACCTGGCATGAGTTTTAAACATATGCATTGCCCTTCCTAAGACAGGTAAATGATGAGTTGACTGGATGCACCACATTTGTATGAACACATTCTCCTTGGCCACACAGTCCAAAACCTCAGGGGTATCCTATATTCAAATAACTGATACAACCCATGGGAAATCCCCAGGAGAGGAAAAGGGGAATGTAAGATCCTGGTACACATCTTGGATAAAAAAACTGCCCCAGTACATAACAGTTGTGTTGAGTATTCACAGTACATATTACTTTCCCAGTCATTCATTGTCCTGCTGATTTAAAAAAAAAATAATTTTTTTACAATGTTGTTACAGCAACCTACCCCGTTTTTAAATTCTCAGTTCTGCCTTCCTTTAGATTATCAATTCTGAAAGAAACAATGAAAAAATCCAAGGAGAAGAAGGATTTGTGCTACTTTCCCCTGTCATTTTTGTGTAGCATTACAGCTTCTCCTGCCTTATTCCTTGGCTTGATATAATATGTCCCAAAGCTCCCATTACCAGTGCCTCTTTGCTTTTCTCAGTGTCCTGTTCCTGTATGCAACTGACACACTTACTAATAAAATTTGTGTTGATCTTGGAAGAAAGGATCACAGATATCCAATATTTTTGCTCATAGGTAGATTTTCAGGCCACAAGATTATGTCCATGTTTGAGGGTCTTTTGTGTGTTTTCTAAAGAATGTTTAGTTTTACTTGTCTCATCCTGCAGCCACAATTCTACTGTGAATAGAACAGTTTCTGTTTATTAGTCTGTTTTCTGCAGCCATCATTTACCATTAAACATACCTTTTATATATACCCTTGTAGCTTGGTTTATACTAGGTGTGGGACAGACAGACACTAAGGATTAATAAGGACCAAATATTTAGAAATGTATTTAAGAATTAAATATTTAAAAGATTGTGTGAATTTTTAACTGGACTTCTGTTATGCAGGCTCATACTGTATTCTTTACAATGACTTCATAATGTAATCTTTAGATCAAGATGGGTAGTCATGTTAGTCTGTCTGTAGCAGTAGAGAAGAGCAAGAGTCCAGTAGTACCTTAAAGACTAACAAAATACGTGGCAGGGTATGAGCTTTCATGAGTCACTTCTGAAGAAGTGAGCCATTCACTTATCTTTAAGGTGCTACTGGACACTTGCTATTTTCTACTGTATTCTTTAGAATTACTTTAAGTAAGGTGGCAATCCCGATGTTACTTCTCCCATTTCTCTTTAGCCTACACCCCAAGTCAGTACTTATACAGCTTTGCTTGTGTTCCTCTGAGGTCTGGCTTCTTGTCAGGCTATTTCTTGGATTATGATAAATCTAGAAGCTCATGATTTTTCTCTGGTCAGGACTGCTCACTAAAGATGCTGGAGTTAAGTGCTGCACCTAGACGTTTCCACCTCTTCTCCCTCAGCTGAGCTTCTGTTTTTCCATCTTCTCCTCAGTTCCCCTTGCTAGGTCACATCGTTCTTTCTTCAGACAGCTCTTCCTTTACTGTCCTCTTTTTGTTACCTTCACCAGGAATCACCCTGACGAAACTCACTGTGCCTGGCCTTTTCTCCTCTCCCATCAGACCCTTCAACCAATTATAGGGCACTTTCACACATGATAAATAATTCAGTTTCAGTCCACTTCAGTAGCAGTTTGCAAATGGATTTTGCCATTTCACACAATAAAATCCAGTTGCAAAGTAGATTGAAAGTGTGTTATTTAGTGTGTATGAATGTGCCCTATGTCTCAGACCCTCTTCTCATGGGTTGTAAGGTCAAGTCCATTAAAAGTGATTGAATGTATACTTACTGACCAATCGTAAATTTGACCAGTGAGAAGTTATGCATTTTGAATTCTTCTTTCTCGTATTAATGTACATAACATGTAACATAAATGAGAAACATAAGTGATAACAGAAACTATGAATCAGTTCTGCTGCCTGACAAGCTGCTTGCCGGGGGGGGGGGGGCTACATAAAGTAGCTTTACTTCCCTCATGGAGGTAAAATCACCCTTATCTCAAACTTTACAAAACCTTTTAAAGAAAAAGCACCTTATAAGTCTTTATAACAAAAAAATCTGTCTGCTTAAAATTCCAGAATATCACAAAAGTTGTTTGTTGTCCATAATATTCTTATAATAAGATGTTTTGTTCTCTTTTTATATACTATCTGTCAAAAAGTCCATTTCTAATATTTTTGGTATTTTAATAACTGTTCTGCTTGAGAAGGAGGGGTAACTTTCTTCTAGTGCCAAGCCCAAATGATCTTTGCTATATTGCTGCCATATTTAATATGTTCTGTCAATCTACCCTGATCTGACTGAGGATAAATGTAGCTATATCAAAATCCAATTGACACTGGTAAAAAAGCATTCACAACTCTCTACAATCCCACCCCATATGCTCAACATTTGTATTTTTTTTAAACATTCCTAATACCTATAGATTTTAGTGTTACAAATTTTATTTATCCTCTATGGGGTTAGGCACCATTGATTTAAGGTCATATATTCTGCTTCTCTCAAAGGTAAACATACAAAAATCCTTTTATAGATTTAACATTTTTTCCCTATGCTCTGTCAGAAGTATTTCTGCTTACTGGCTCTGGCCCACAGAAATGTATAATAAATCCTTTAGTCATTCCTTTTCTTGTTTCTGTTTCAAAATCAGAGGGCCTGCATGCTCCAAATTACTTTGGCAAAACTAAAAACAGCCCAGCTAATACTTAACCCCAGAGATATTTTTAAAATATGCCTGTCTAAGTCTAAGGGCACAAAATATAAACTTTACCATAGACAAAGTAACACACCTGTCATTACCAGCCAAAAGATATAACAGATGGAAATCATGTGAACAGTGTGGAAGCCTGCTCAATAAAAGCAATATAAATTTAGCTCTTATTGACAAATACAAAAAACAAGTAAATACAAAATGAGGCAACATTTTAATTACAGCTCGAACACAAGGGCAGAGTCTCTGAAGACGGCTAATACCCTTGCAATGACCTGGCAGTTCTACAAGTGGTAAAGCATCTAGCCAAGAAAAAAGTTGATGAAAAATTGTGACTGTTAGAAAAGTAAAATAACTCAGCAAAACAGGAAAAAGAGGGGCTGAAAAGCCCTTCAAAAGGGGGGAACAATGTCTCCTAGCACCTAAATTAATAACCTCCTGATCTAATCTCAGTGATTCCAAATCTTTCTAATATTTGGTGTATCAGTAGAAGAGAAGGACAAATTAAACCCTAAACTCAACAGCTTGTCCTCCACTAATTTATCCCACGATAATCTTTGGGAATCAAACTGAGTCCATCTTAAAAGCTCTGGTAAGGACTCACGATCTAACAAGAAGACTTTAAATTTTACTATATGCCATTTTGGGTTTCCCTAGTAACCCCAATAAATATTACTTAAACTGGCAGGGAGGGGAGAAGAAAGGATTCTTTGTGGGGATAAGAAGCAGGGGAGAGGATAGGTGGCTGTCAGGAGCAGGGGAGAGGAAATGCCTGCTGTGGAAGGGGAAAAAGGAGTAGTCAGCATGGGGGGGGGGAGAGAAACAGCAGTGGTGACAGGGGGATGGGGAACTGAGAAGGAGGCACAGGATAATGGGACTACCCATCTCCCATAAGTTTATTATGGGTGTCAATATAAATTATGGTTGTCAGTATACATTTTTGCAGGACTGTCATTTTGTAGCATTAATCTTAGCCATCCAAGAAAGTTTCAGGTGATACCTCCAATCCAGATCTCTAATTTGGTAACACACAGGACCTCAATTTGAGTGTATTATGTTAGCCTGGTGCGAGGCATAGATAGATCTTAGTGGTTTAGAGGGACAGCAAATTCTAAATTTAGTCTTAATATGCTGTTTCTTATCTAATTCAATAATTCTGATTGCTTTATTAATTGTATATGCTGAAATAGCACTTTTATAGTATCCAGCAATCAAAAGAGATAGTGTTTCTTCTAAAAAACACCATAGTATTGTCTGCAGGTTTTGACCATTTAAGTTGACCATATTTAAATTTTACCCTTTCTATTTTGACTCAGATCTCTCAGTAATAGCTAATGGTGCAAAAACCAGAGCAAATGACAGTGGCAATAAGAGAAATCCTTGCCTACTGTCCAACAACTCCATGTGTCTGAGTTTAACAAGATGTTGACACTGGATTTAAATAAATCAGGTTAATTGTAGTTCTGAACTGAGATCCGGCCTCAAATCGAATGGTAAGGCCATTCCACTTTGTCAATAGCCTTGGCAGCACCTAAGAATATAAGAAGGGCAGTTGTATTAAAAATTCTATATTTTATTTATAATATTGATTGTTCTAATATAAACAGGTAACAACTACCCTTTTATAAATCTTGTCTGATCCTGATGTACATAATTACAAATCACACTGTAAAACGTTTGCTAATATTGATATAAATATAATAATGACATTGGTCTACAGGACTTCACATGGATCAAATCCTTTCTTTGTTTCATAGTAAAAAAAACCCTGAACTTCTTTCCAAAAATCAGGGATTATTTTCATTACCAGACAATAATTGAGAAGAGAACAATAATAATTGAGTAGAGAAAGAGGTACTTTTCTCCCTTTCTCACAATACAAGAACTCATGGGCACTCCATGGAATTGCTGAGCGGTCGGGTTAGAACGGATAAAAGGAAGTACTTCTTCACCCAAAGAGTGATTAACACATGAAATTCACTGCCACAGGAGGTGGTGATGGCTACAAGCATGGATGGCTTCAAAAGGGAATTAGATAAGCATATGGAGCAGAGGTCCATCAGTGGCTATTAGCCACAAGGTATAGATAGGGGCTCTGGGGCAAGTGAGGCTCTTTCTTCTTGGTGCTTGGGGGGGTCAACAGTGGGAGGGCTTCTAATGTCCTGGCCCCACTGGTGGACCTCCTGATGGCACTGGTATTTCTGGCCACTGTGTGACACAGAGTGTTGGACTGGATGGGCCTTTGACCTGATCCAACATTGGCGTCTCTTATGTTCTTATGTTCTTAAGTTCAGCCAACTTTGGCACTAGGGGAGCAAACCTAAGCAAGTTTACTCAGACATAAGTCCCATGTTTTTCAATGAAGCTTACTCTCAAAAGCCAGAGAACTCTTTCTTCTACTTAAAAATATTTGTAATAAAATCAGTGTTTCAGCTTTTTTCTTTATTAAGGGAATAACATTTTGTTTTTCTTTTCTAGGCAGAATATATGACCAAAGCCTACCCAATCTAGCCCATCCCCCAAAATACTTTTGTTTCCCATAAAATCAAAGGGGGAATCAGCTGCCTAGGGAGGTGGTAAGCTCCCCTTCACTGGCAGCTTTCAAGAAGAGGCTACATGAATATTTGTTAGAGATGCTTTAGGCTGGTCCTGCATTGGGCAGGGGGTTGGACTAGATGGTCGGTATGGCCCCTTCCAACTCTATGATGCTGTGATTCTATGATTCTGTTTTCTTCACCTGCTTATTTTTAATATATCTATTTCTCTGCTTTCTGTCTGTAACTGGAAGAATATTTTCTAAATGATCTGACTTATTTTCCTCTTCTAACTTCTTTATTAGCACCTTTAATTATCTCATTTTTTTCCTATAGGAAACTAATCTAATTAATGAACCCCTAAAGTTAGTTCAGATGCCTCTCACAGAGTCTACAAAGGCCCCTGCCACACGGCAGGGGAAAACTCGCTCAAAGCGCGGCTTCTAAAAATCGCACCAAAGTTGAGACGCCGCGGCGGGGTCCCACGGGTCCCCTGAGCCGCAGCACCTTTTCTCCCCGGCACGATCAGATGCCGGGGAGAAAGCTACGGTGGGAAGGGGAGGCTGGCGAACTGTGCATGCTCACACATGCGCAGTTTGGCCAGGGGCCGGGGATGCGCCGGTGCAAGGACATGCCAGCGATCCCATGGCCAGGCTTGGGGCGCACTTCTCGAACGAACCACCAAGGTAGGTGGTTCTGTTTTGGTGCGGGGTTTTGGGTGTAAGGGGCGGATCGGGGACGCAAGCAGCACGATTCCCAGATGTTGCTGTGAGATCGTGCACATTTGCTGCGTCCCCGTTCCGTCCCTCTACCAGCCCAAAACCTCTCGTGTGACCGGGGCCAAAGAGTTACTAATCTGTTTTTAAATCTGAAAAAAATCTCTATATTCTTCATGATTAAATCCTTTATCTTATTATTATGGGGCAAATCATCAATGTCCCTTTTACCTTGACCCCATCTACAGATTAACATTATGGGCATGTGATCATGGTTTAGAATATTTCCATTTTAGAAATATGTCTTCCTTAAAACCTCAGGAGAAACAAAGAAATAGTCTAACCTAGAGTATGTGTTATTTCTATTAAAAAACTATTTTCTAACAGTATTATTATAGAATCCAGAGGTCATTTCAGGGGGGGAACCCCGCGTGAGGTACCGGGTGGTGAGGCACATGACGAAGCCCCGCCCCCTGCTTCCAGCCGCCCTGCTTCCGGCCCTCATTCAGCCAGGAGGAGGCAGGAGAAGAGGGAGGGTAAGTTGCTTCTTCCCTGCCTCTCCCCACCCCTGCCTGCCTGGGGCCAGGGAGGGTCTTCGCGGGGCTTCCTTGCACTCCCGCCGGCCTTGCAGGTCCACCGCCGGGCCCCTCAGGGGGCTCGGCAGTGGAGCTGCAAGGCCAGTGGTGGCAGCCGGGACCGTTGGGGGTGGGGTGTGTGGCCTTATGACACATTTCTGGTGATGTCAGGGGGTGTGGCATATGCTAATGAGTTATGCTAATGAGTTCCCCTAGCTCTTTTTCTACGAAATGACCCCTGATAGAATCTATATACTATTAGCCACGTGTGGCTGTGATCTGCGGATAGCTAAAACAATGCACTTGGGCCACAGAGAGGCTAAAGAGATTTTTCTTCACACTTGGAAGATTCCCCAGGTGTGCAGAAAAATCTGAAATGTTTGAAAAAATACACGGGGGGTTAAATCCTCTGAAAAGTCTCTGCATTTTCCTAACCTGTTTTTTCTAACATTCCTAACCTTTCTAAAAATTTGACAGTTACTATATTTAGTTTTTTCTCTAATTTCCTGTCTCTAGCATCATTTTACCTTCCCACTCTTAATATTTTTAATTCAAAGTAATTTCACATTCTGCCATCATCTTTTTAAATCTAAATCCTGTGTTTGGATGTTCTGTGATTATTATTTTTTTAATTCTTAGGAATGGGACCAATGCCTTGGACAGTAAATTCTGAAATATACCCCCTTTGGGCTAGAAGTACAGGAAATGCATGTTCTTCTGGCGTCAACTGGATTTTCAATGTTCTGGTGTCACTAACATTTTTGCACACAGCTGAGTATCTTACATACTACGGTAAGAAGTTTTTTCTGTCTGAATTGATTCTCAAAAGAACTATATTTCAGACAGATAAAATGTTAGCTTTCTAACTGTAAAGATTTTACTGATAGTATACCTTCTCTCCTTAAAGGCCTCCAGAAAGCTAATTTATAATTATGAAAATTATCTCTGCATGTTCTTGCTAATATGAGACATACATACCACTGTGTCAGAGATTCTCCTTCATTTAACCAGATCTGATTATAATCCTGTTAAAATGGTCAAAAAGGAGTGTTAAAGTTCTAGTGAACATATTAAACATTTGGTGAGATAAGAGAACCACCATCAGTAAATCAACCTATCACTCCTAGGTTATAGTCCATGAACTACTTTTCTGTATTAATGCTCTTGGTATTACATAGTTAAATTTCAAAACAGTACATTTTGTCATATTTTTCGTTGGGCACCAGATGTTGGCGCTCAACCTGCAGAAAAGTCATGGATGGTGGGGAGTCTTGATTTTGCCTACTATTTGTAAAATCCCCTATATGACCCCAAGCATCCATAAATGGGAAGATGGTTCCTGTAATATAAAGAAAGTAAAACTTGCATTTTAATACTGCCATGGGTAACAAATGTATAATAGTATACAAATAGTATACAAATGTATAATTAGTAGCAATATAATCAGAAACCTTCGTTCTAACTCTGGTACTCAGATATTTATCACTATTTCTTGCAAATCTGTTCTGGAAGAGAAGGAAAGAATCCAATGTTAACAGTGTGTTGGTGTTTGTATTTGCAGGAGCATTCTTCCTATATGCAGGATTTGCTTTTGTGGGAGTCATTTTCATCTATGGCTGCCTTCCTGAGACGAAAGGAAAGAAGCTAGAAGAAATTGAATGCTTGTTTGAGAGCTCACTGTGTACATGTGGTATTTCAGATTCTGATGATGGGAGGTATATAGAATATATCCGAGTAAAGGGAAGTAATTATCATCTTTCTGACAATGATGCTTCTGATGTGGAGTGATTTTCAGCTGCTGGTGTATTTAATCATTTAAAAGCCTTGGGTGTGGGGATGAAGGAGCTGTTCTTGATGAACTCACTGCCCTGCTTCTGGTCTGATTCTCCTTTCTTCTCATATGATTATTGTTCTCAACCATGTCATTTTGAAAAAATTATAAAGTGAAATACAATATTAGCCAAAACTGATGGCTTGCAAATTGGAGAGGAAGTTATCCCGTGATGATATAAGCAATCCCATATTGCTCTATTCCTAAAGTCCTCAAAATTGTGGTGTCAAATGCAACTGATGAAATACTGTGCTTAGTTGTCAGTCTTGCAAAAACATGTGAAATAGACAGCTAGCCAGAAACCAGATGAATCATAAAAGTATGGTTACCTGGCAACCAAGACTTGGTATATTCAGTACAAAAGTGCTCAGCCTGTTATGAAATGAGCGGGGAGGGGGGAGAGCCATAGCCTGCTGTGGAAACAATATTTATTCCTTAAAAAGCAAATTAATTTCATATGTATGGAGAAGCTGGGATTTTTCTGTTTTCTTTTTCTTTTTTGAACATGCCTACCTTTTACAAGCACAAATCTCTTTTTAACTGCCGTTGTACCACTTGAGAAACCCCTTGTGATTCTTCAAAGAACTCTGTTAGAAATCCAAGTGTGAATCATGGTGTAGATGGTCAGCCACTTGAAACTAGGCTTGTGGATGGCTGGTTGTTAGTGTGTAGGTGCTTTCCACACGATTGCAGCACATTGAAGCATGTCACCCTTAGTAGTGCAACAACAATCCTTTGTGTTTTTTTGTATTCCTTCAAGTAAACCCCATTCATTTAGCCCCTTAATGCAAAACGTTAAACAAGCTTATAGAAATGCCCTTTTGGTTCTACACTGGTCCAAACCTATCACTGTATCGAACAGTAAAGTGGCTGGGTCCCTTGTGAATCACAAAAACAGCAAAACCAGGCCACCTAAAGACAAAGTAGGGTTATTGCCACACATTTGGCATTTCCAGGCATGCAATTAAAAAAAAAATGACTTTGCAAATTCACCCCCTGCCCTGACAATTGAAAATGCTTCAGGACACACAGAATGTTCAGAGCAAGCTGAGAGTTAAAGAAAGAGTGGGGGGAGGGAACGTGGCCTGCCCAAGCCTCTGAAAACTTGTGGAAAATGGAAGGGAAGATTTTACGAAGTGTGAGGAATTTTTTTAGTCTTCCCCCATCCCATCCCCACTACCTTGTGAGCCCCTAGCTTGTTTATTTATATTTTGGGGGTTGTCCACTGATCACAGCCTATGTGATATTATCAGAATTTAATACAGCTAATACATTATACAGTCATTCTGGAGTTGTACCATTTCAAATGCAAGTAGGGATCACATATTTGACAGCTTCCATGGAAAGCTAGCATATCAGGAGAAGGGTCTTAGCATAGTCATCACCATTCAGTGCTGTCTTTCCATGGGTCAGGAGACTTTTGTGCACTGGGAGAATTCTACCATGTGATACTTCCCTTGCATTCACCGGTGGTCCAAACCCCAGAAGGATGTATCTGAACATGTCACCTGTAGGGAAAGGTAAGATTTAGCCTTGAAGTGATGTTAGTATAGTGGCTGGCAGTACAATTCTATACATGTTTACTCTGAAGTAAATCTCACTATATTTAATAATGCTTACTCCCAGATGAGTGGAGTTGGTATTGCAGCCTGAATAAAAAAGTCTGCAATTCAAATCTTATTTTTGCCACAAACTCACTAGGTGGGCTCTTCTTTTAGCCCCCCCCCATATGGAAATAACAACACTAGTCTAGTTCACATAATATTGCCCCCAGTATTTTTGCTTTTCTCATATCCCCCCCCCTCCAGCTGTACTTCTTTTGGGAATCAAAAAGAGTAAGACTTATCAACCTTCGTATATTCTTCATAGTCTCCTCCTAAATAATGAGGCTGTCTCCATATTAGGTAAAAAAAAAAATCAATGCATCTTCCCTTGTGATGAAAAAGTAACATTTCATCCATCTGCAAATATGACTTTCTTCAGCAGATGTATTTTTAAAAGGCAAATGAATTGTCCTTTAACTTAGAAGGATAATGTAGTCCACCTTTAAAAATTAAAATACCTTCTCAAACCCTGTAACTTAGTGGAGTAATATAAAATTTTCCACAACAAGCAGGAGATCATTCCAGTTTTAAATGGTGTAAATTTTCTTTCCTGGATCACAAGCCATTGCTTCAGATTCTCCATATCATAGAATAACTTGTAAACAGCATACTTTGTAACAGTTCTCAGATGAAAACAGGGACACTTATATACGGTTCACCCCTTTTTTGCACCAAGGATCGTTGCCTGAACACCTTTTTTCCTTCATTACTATCAATTGTTTGGCAGTTCTTCTCCACCCACCATTCATGTGGTGTGTTCATTTATTTTGACAGCCGGTCCTTAGAGGGTGGGAGATTCCTTGTCATGTGCTGCCTGTAGTGCTCAGTTTGAAGTGCCATCTGGGAAGTTTGGCATGAGAGTTTACAGAAAGCTCCCCTGGAACATAGACCCTGTCTTACTTCCTACCCTACTTTTTGACTCTTTGATTAACTATTGCCCCCCCCCCCAGTCGGAATAATGAGACAGACAACAGTTTTGGAAATAAACAAGGGCCACTTTATTAACTATTTAACATAACATTGCAACAAGGGACCAGCTAAGCAAGCATGGAACAGGCAAGGCAGGTGTCACTCCCCTGACCAACCTCCTTACCCTTTTCTCGGGCGGGTCACCCAGCTCCGGTCCGGAGCCATCATTCTGGCTCATGACCAGCAGCCCAGCAAACTGGTTGCCACGTAGGAGCGCCTACCCCTGAAGCCTTCCAACTTGCAGAGAGGAGCATACCCTAAGAGGTTCCCAGAGGAGGTGATCACCATTACCCACCCTGGACCTTAGAAATCCGAAGGCAGTTCCTGATGACCCCCTCTTCTCTAATGGGGAAAATGCCGTAAGGTGCTCACTGGTTCTGGTTTCTTGCCCGCACCAACCTGCCAAGTGACCAGCCTATTTATGTGTCAACCACCACAACCAACTATCCAATCCACTGCTCTCAGTGCAAGGTAGACAAAAACACCTCCACCCATTAAGCCAATACTGGGTAGAAGCAAAAAATTCCTACCTGGCCCCAATAGGCAACCAGCAACAGCCTACACTAAGAACAGCGCAAAAGTGGAGCCTGGCCGTTTATTCAGGCCGGCTCCGCCCCCTGCCTGCGTCATGATGCCAGGCATCAGGCTCTGTTGCTGCCTGTCTTCCTCGGGGCGGCAAATCAGCCCCCGGCGACCAGCAGCGTTGCCGGGTCGCCGGGAGCTTTGTTCCATTAAATATACAAATAGCTTTGTAAAGTTTAAAATCAGGAAGCTGCTGAAAAGGAAACTCTTAAACAGTAATGCAAATACCTCTGGATCTGCTTTCCAAGCCCACTGTGTTCATCGACAGAGGATTTTTTTCACTTTCTTAATACTATAGTCTCATTCCATTTCCCCATTCAAGGTTCCACTGGAAGAAGTATATTGTCTTTTATCTGTGTCTTCCTTAAAGAAAGCAAGGAAACAAAACCTGCTGTTTTATGACCCAACTGGTTTCTGCCTGGCCCTAAACATATTTGTAATTTAGACACAACCGTTCCTATCATAGTTATCTGGCCAATGAAACATACTGACAACTGAGCCTGTGCCAAAATGCTGCCTTTAATATGGATGACCCCTAAATATGCCTTCATAAGATTTACCTGCCTTAATCCAGGAAAAAACCTCCAAATTATGTGTTGAGGTTAAACATATGAGGAGAGTTCAAACTCATCTCAGTATTTTGCAGGGCTTGGGCACAAAGCCAAATAGAATCCAGCTGGTTGCTTAGCAGTCTGTCCTTACGCTGCTGCATTAGTTTATCTGCTATGGGACAGCAAGGAACACTTATGGCTTGCTTGATATAATCATGGGATGGCTGTTGGAGGCAGAGTTCTTGGGCAGCTTTGCAAATAATGTTCCAATTTTTATTAACTTTCTTCTTTTTCAGGCTGTGCTGAGGCCTTTATCAATGGAAGGACATTAGCCAGTATCCTAGTTCCTTGACATTCTCTTAAATAACTTTCAGTCATGCACCATACTCATCTGTTTTTCTGAAGTGTCAGGCCTGACCTTTCCCTGGTCTTCACCTGTTAGAGACTAAAAGCCAAGCATTTCAGCTAACAAGAGCACAGAAAAAGAGGGGGAAAGGGTGCCATCATTTCTGCATCTTATTTTTCCTCATGGACATGCTGGCTCAAGATGTAATTTCAATGTTTCTTATGCTGTAATGCTGAAAACATCTTATAGCTCATGTCCACGTTAATCACAGCACCAAAATTATTTGTTATAGAGCTAAAATTATATTAGTACTTGAAATCGGTTCTTTAAAATTGAGGGTTTTATCTTTAGAATCTGTGAACATTTATAGTCAGTATTTATTTTGCAACAGATTTTCTAAAAATATTTTGCATATATTAAGTTTAATGAGACTTTGTTAAAAGGGATCTAGACTCAACATTCCAGAAACAAGTATTCAATTACAGGTCAATTTCCTATGGCAGGATTTTGGTTTTTAATGATACATGAACAGCATGCCTAAGCACAAGATTTCTATTAAAACTTTCTAATAAGTAACTTTTACTAAGAGGATGGCTTAATTCAGTAATTTCAGGTGGTCTGGCGTCTTAAGCACCTAATCACTTAGCTCATTCTGGGAAAATTAAACTTCAGTCAGAAGCTGGCTTCTGTGCTAAGATCCATTTGGTGGATCAGATTCTCATTCCAAACCATGCAGCATAGGTTAAAATACCACTGGAGGTGAGCATGATGATCTGGTCAAGGCTGGGTTTTAGGAGCATTCCTTTAATAATGAAGATCACAGGCTGGGAGGGAAGAGAAGTGGATTGCAGCTGCCAAAGCTCACTATGCCGATGGTCTGTTCCCGTGGAACCCATTCCTGATCATTGTCGCTTACCTTTGCCCCTTTGCCCATCTGATTGATCAAAATTCTCCTATTTTATTATGGGTGTGGCTAGATTTAGAATGGTTTCCTGTTCTTATTTGTTGTTTTTCCTCAATTTGTTGTGAATCATCATTAAATGGGGGCAGGTCCTTCAGGAACTGTAAAAGACATACAGCCTTACTTCTTATATGTGATATGTGCACAGTCTTGGTGAATTATAGTGGAATCACTTTGGGAAATATATTGACAACAGGATCATTCAAGTAGAATTTATGTTCAAAGAAAAGTATATTACTGTTGGAAGCAACTTTTTATAGCTGATGCCCACCATTAATAAAGATATGAAGCTGTCATCATGAATTCTGTAAATATTAACTAACTCTAGGCAGGTTGGAAATGTATTTAGAAACTGTACCAAAATAGTAGAACATGCCCTCTTTCCTGTAATATAGAAGATTCTGTGGCAAGCCATAGACTGACTATAAAACCAAACAAGCACACATCAACTCTCAGGCTAGGAGGTGCCCTCCAGTATAGAAAAAAGTAAGATGGGTCACTGTGATTTCAAAGAATGAAAAGTACAAATGTTTGCAGAGTACATGTTGGTGAGCATGCCCAGCAGTGTGTTTCTGGGTCGCCATTTAAAGACATTTTTCTTTTGTCCAAATTAGGAATGGCACTGAATTTTATCATTGGGTGGATTTGGAAACTAAGTATCTTGGTTTGGGAAAACTCTGCCAGTTAAGAATTGAGCCAAATCCCCACCAAAGCTTTGCTTTTAATCAGCTTGGCACCAACCATCCCCAAACCCTCTGCTATTAGTTTCCTTCCCCTTTCCTAAACTTAAATTGCAGGTGAAATGAAGAAAGGCTGAGGTGAAGGTTACTTTAGATTACTAGTGTTGCCTGTGACAAACTGAGGTGTCAAGTGGGATGGACTGGCTATTTAACTTACAGGGAAAGTTCCTGGTGGACTACTGCCCTGAAAGGCTGCTGGCAGCCCTGGAGCAAACAAAGCTATGGACCAGTTGCACTGCTAGCTCTGTTGGTTTCATTTGGCTCAGACCTGGGCAGTGCAGGGGGAGGGGCAGCAGGTGAGCCAACACCCCTTGTTGGTGCTGCAGTCCAGGTCTGACCTGAGTGATCCTTGTTTGTTTCACTGCAGGGATCACTCAACCTGGCTTGCTGTTGGGCCATGTTAACTTCCAGTTCATCTCCAGTTTTATGCATGTTTGGGAGTTTCTATTGCTGTTGGGAACACTGTGATTTTATGTATTTATTATATTTATTAAATATATTGAGCCAAGAGAAATTAAACTACAGAACTCAGAACTTCTAGCAACGATGGCAGTTCTTCCACATGCTCAAAATTCTCTCATTCAATTGCCAAGCATTCTGGGAGCTTTAATTTGGATGCCTCCATTTTTATTCCACCCACCCACCCACCTCAAGGGGTCGGCAGGGACCTTCCTCTGTAGCTGTGTGTCCAAATTGTCAGAGAACTCATTTGGAAAATCCTGAGCCTTCTCCAAATGTTCTCTGACAAAACTCAGAAAAATCAGGCATATTCTGAATCAAAAGGGGGGAGGTGACATTTGCTCAGTGCCAGTCCAAACTGGATGATCCAAAAGCCACTGTGTCAGTATACTAGAATGAGCTTTGGATATATTCCATAAATCAAATCTGTATGCTCTTGCAAGGTTTCCATTTGTTTTGATCGGCCTTGTGCAGGAGAAGTTCCCAGCATGCTTATGGTTGTTCCTAAACTATTATGAGATTTTTTAATTTTAAAAGAATTAGTATTATATGAGAGAAAATTTAAATGAAATCAGTGTTTGGGAGATTAGAAACTATGTATTGTAAAAATATTTTCATCTGAAGGCTAAAAGGCATAACAAGCACTTTAAAAGGCAAATTTATTTGTGGACTTTTGTTTTTGGATTGCTTGCCTCCTATCTGGAATTCTGCATCAGGCCAGAAGCAGAGATGCTACAATACATGTTTTATGGTTTTTAAAAATATACAGTTTGTTATTGCGGGTAACTTTTACAGCTTAAATGTAGCCACTGACAATGAAATGATACTGAGATACAAGTCACATTTTTGGGTGGAGATCAGTATTTTCTATAAATCTTCATAGCCTTGTGTACAGTTACAACTTGGCATAAGCTACAGAACAGTGTGGACTGTGGTCATGTCTAAAAGAAGAGGAGTCAGAAAAGTATATTCTTCTCAGTGAAAAATGTTATTGGACAAATGAACTCTTTAAAGGCAAATATGTAGATATTAAAAATCAGGAAAAAATGGGCAATTATCTATTTTATGTATTTTCACATAGAGGAGGATTTTTAATGTGCCAATAATCATCACTGTGCTGTTTTGTAACAAAGTGCTAATGGTGTTCAAAAGTACTGTACATGAAAATATTTTAGCCACAAGATTTATTAGTAAATATCAAACAAAGTTTCTAAGCTGACTTGCATCTCTTGGAGTCAAGGCAGTGAAATTAGTGTAAGAAACTAGTTTCTAAAAAATCTTTTTGTATGTAGTAAATTACATTCAATAACTGGGCATGTGTATTTATATAAAGCTTTATATGTGTATGTGTGTGTATATATATATATATGCAGATACTTTTATCCAAATTGATTTTGACATTTTAATTCACTTTATGTAACCTACCAAAGGAAGTGAGAAGATTGCACAAATTTGCCAACCCTGCCTCATTAGCACTCAAAACTATTAGAAGCCCTCTGCTTCATGGATCACAGCAATGCATACAAGAGGATAAATTTATGCTAGAGCCCTGGGTAGCAATCCTAAACTAATGTACTTGGAAGAAACTCCCATATTATTCATTGGGGATAATTTCCAGGAAAGTGTCCTTGGGTTTGCAGTCATATTCTTGAAAAGTATCTAAGTGCATGATCAGTACTTAAAAATCTCCCTGCACTTAGAAGAAGGTGTTGGGTAAGTGGTTGTTTTGTTTTCCATTCAAGCATACATTTTCTCTTAATTGATTCTCTTCCCCACTCTTTATGCCTAGTGGTCTTAAGTAGTTTTCCTAGAGCGTGAACAGTTTATCTAGACTGGGCTTAGAACTTCTATTGTGATTTCTGTTTTCTCTGGTGGCTTTAGACAGACCTGCTTATATCATACTGAGGCTCAGGCAAGACAGAGTCTCTGTTGGTTTTTAAAAGCTCAGTTATAGCCTCACATGGTCCCAGTTTAAATTAAGGAGGGAAAGGGCATTTCACCCGTGCAGGCCCCTCCCATACACTGTTATTAATCATTTGAAGGGAAAAGGGGGCACTGTGTGAGTTGGAAGTGTTAAATCCCCTCCCTATACCTTTAAGAGCTTTTAAAGAAGCGTGCAGATCCATGATCTTGTCTCCTTTGAGCTTGAGGTACTAAAGTACCTTGTGAAGAATACTGCCTCCCACTTCAGAAATGTATGTGTGAACCAGTCCTAAGTCAGCTTGTTTTTACAATTTTAACACATCCTGTTTTGTTTCTCAACCAACCAAGCCTATAATGTATAAAAAGTGGTGTATATTTTATTAAAACATAGTGATATAAAGTTATATGTTTTTACGTTCCAGTTGCTTTACTGGAAGTTCAGTCTCTACATAAAAATAAATATCTTTAAAGAATTATCTGACAATTGTAAATGAATGAATAAAAGTGAGAGTTCATTACAGATGTGTTCTGGGGGTCTATTTGTACTATTCATTTAAAATATTTATATCTTGCTTTTCTCACAGTCAATGGGATTAGAATGTTCTAGAGTACATAAAATTTGTGTGTGTGGAAATCTGTTCAAAATATGGTGGAGAAGTCACAAGAAAATGGAAAACGCAATGGCAACAAAAATGAATAGTTACAAAAACACATACTTGATTATATAATGGCAGATCACATACACAGCATGGAGAAAGTCCATGTTCTAGTCTCAGGGTTTCAGGTATTAGGAATGGTGTATCTGTGTCCAAGACTTTGGGGAACTACTGCTAGGCACAGTAGACAACAGTTACCTAGATGGACCAATTTGGTTTAAGGCAGTTTTACATGTGAGAAGAGTAGGGTCCTCTCTTTTTAGAGAGATGAAACATGTGGGGAAATTTTTCAGCTTTCTGGTTTCAAAACCCAAGAATTTTGAGAAGGGGTTATGTCTTAGTGGTAGGGCACATGCTATATATGCAGAAGATCCCAGTTTTAGTCCCTAATATTCCCAGTTGAAAGATCTCAGTTGATGGGGGGAGGGCATTCTGAGCTTGAGAGCCTGTGCCCATCAGAGTAGATACTACTGAGCTAGATAGATAGTGATCTAACATGATATAAGGGAGCTTCATGTGTTACCAAAGGGTAACGATGTCACCTACAGAACAATATAGTACATGTATTCTAGTTGCTGTATGCTGGTAAATCTCGTATTTTGGTCCTTTATTATTCATGGAGTGTCAAATCCATACACAAGTAAAATAGTTCTAGCCCAGAAAACTTCCTCTGTGACCTTTTGAGTACACTGCAACAACTGAATTGGTGCTAGTCAAATTTATATTTAATATACTTTTTGTCCACAATCTTCCTTTGTAGAGAGTTGAGCAGAACTTATATAAACACAGTGGTCTTTTCCTTTAGAAGCAAATGAACTGGCAAGTATCTGAGAATCTGTTAATATCTGAAAGTGGACACTCTACTAGGGTGTGCACGCACTTCTGGTTCTTTTTTAAAATTTGATTGAAGCTGCTAGTTTTAGGGCCAAACGACATGTTATATTTGGATCCATGATCGAATCTCCCAGTGTGGAGCTTGCTTTTATAGGTGCTGCAGAGGCCTCCAAATTGGATTTCCTTGTACTGTGTCACTGATTGAAATTGTCTGTCCCCCCACAGACACGCACACTCGCACACACCACCCTGAGCTGCCGTAGGACACTCTCTTCATTGGGAAATATTTCTTCAGTAGCTTTCAGTATGAAACAGATTGCCAATTGGGAAGAAATCTCCAGGCATTTGGCAAGGCTATCAAAGTATGATTGGGCATGAATACCAGCAGGCAGGCAGGGAATAGGAGCGGAGGGGGTGCTGTTGGCAAATCCACCATCCATCCCTTCTGTCTGCTCTCTGATGTCAGTCCTCCTCCTCCCCAGGGCAAGATCAGGCTTGCATTTAGTTCTGTGATGGTGACTGCTGGGTTTTATCATTTCACTGATTTCAAGTCAGGCGCTCTGGAGGGTTGTGGCCTGTGTGTTACGAACAGTATCACATACACATTGGTCCCGGTCACACGGGCCGGAAAATGTGTGTGTGGGGGGGAGCATGGTTGTTTGCCCCGGAGCAAACTAACGCGTGGCCGCCGAAGCACACGTCCCGCCGACGTCCCGTGGTTCGGGGGGAGGTGCCGATCACACGACAATCCTGCGGCGCTGCAAAGAAGCGGTGCGGCGTGATCACAGCAGCAATGGCTCGGCGCCGCTGCCATGGCAAACGGGGTTGTGGGGGGGTTTTAAACCGAAGTGTGCGCATGTGCCGTTGGGTGTGTGTGCGCATCCCGTGGAGACTTGGGGGGGGACTTTTTTGCGACGGGACATGGGCGGGCGCCGGATGCCGCAAACTACCACTGGAAACGCAATCAGATGCCCGCCGTTGCCCCGCAGTTTCCGGAAACTAGTACCTCGGAGGTACTAGTTTTTTACGCCACATCTTCAGCGGGAAGCCTCGAATTAGCTACGGGAGCTCTACGCTTCCCAGATGTTGCGGTGTAATCGCACCTGGAAAATCCGCCTATCTTCCGTCTCTGTGGCGTGGCTAATGCTCCGTGTGACCACAGCCATTATTGAGTGTATTTTCAATTCACTTCTCTTCCCCTTCCCTTTTTTGGATAGACAAAATATGATCATGCCCTTTATCAAGGCAGAGAATGTATTAAACACTCCCGGACATTTTAAATAGTACTTAACCAGATGCCTGTGAGATAGGAAGCTTGAGATTGTGGCTTGGCTGGATGGGCAAAGAAAGGCCATGGGCCTGGCTACGGCATAATGAGGTCTCTGCTCCTTCCTGCTTTTCAGCTCAGCAAACTAGAAGCCAAAAGCACACCACAGGAATGGTTATTGTGTAGCCTGATGCTCTCTTGGTAGCTTCTACCTAGTAGCTCCTATTGGTGGTGGTAAAGTTTCCAGAACAAACAAAGTTGGTTATGGGATTTAATTATATCTCAGTTAAGTATTCCTTACTGATAACGGTGTGGTCACTGAAGCATCTACAACATGCTTCCCTGTGTTCATTTGCTGTTTTGAAAGCTTTAGAGCTTCTGATCCTATGACCTTAGCGAGGGATTTTTGGTCTTCAGGCAGTTGGTCCAAATATGGAGCCAGCTTCTCCCAGAGGAATAGTTGATAGGTGGGCATGATTGCCTGATAATTGGCTATCCTCAAATTTAAGGAAGAAGATGAGTAAACCTTTCAACTTAGGACATCAGTTTTTCTCCCTTGTCTGCTGGTGCAGAATGAGAACCAGTTCTATATTTCACCTGTATCTCTTCAGTGATCACGGAAGAAGCACAGTGGGTGAATAAAAATGGGCAGGTCTCTTTGCACCCTGTACATGTTTTCCACCCTTCTGGATGTAGGTGGAATTGAGGCTGGTTTGTTCCAACTACCCTTAGCCATATCAACAATACCATAAATTAGAGGGAAAGCCACAGTGCCAGGAGTGTCTGAATAGATTGTACTGAGAATCTTGTCTTTCAGTTTTGTTTCTATAGGAGTGACTTCTGTGTCCAAGGATTATGCCATGTGCATCATTTGCTCAACATAAAGGCATAGATCTTCTGTAGGTGATACTGGGTCCTGATCTCCAACCGTGTCATCAGGAGACAGTTCCAACACGAGACCCAAACTCACTGTAGACCTACAGTCATCTTCTTCAGAACCATAGGGCATCGTTTCAATGCGAGGATCACATTGGTGTGGTTTTCTCAGAGGATCCATATAATGGCTGAATGGTTCCACGGAGCCAGATCCCTGGGTCCTACTGGACCGTACTGTAAGGGTTGTTTATATGGATCTGAATGCCATGCTCCTCCAGGGGCCCACCGAGGTATCGGTTTCGTATATGGTGTCAATTGCACTGGTGGCTCGTCACACACTGACAGGGATCTTGGAGGCAAGACATAACCAGTGATGGCATACTCCTTCTGTCTTGGTTCCACAGATTTGTGGTCTTTGTGAGACACAGGTGCAGACTGATGGGAATTATACTTCATCTTTGTCCTAAGCATTTTTGGAGGTGGTTCCGAGGTTGATCTACTCAGCACAGGGTTTGGTTCTGCAGATCAGTTTTGAGATGGATCTGACTGCAGAACCAAGCATATTAATATCACCAACAGGGCTTGAGATGCACAGCCCAAGTTCTGGTGCAAAGCCATGGACAGCGGTCAGTTTGCCTGGGCAGATGGTTTGGCTGCCGGGTTAGAGCCTGCCGAGAGCACTTATTCCGACAATGCCACCTTTAGGTGGGATGCTCGATCAGCCCTGGCTTTTGGGGTGCATCACTGGCAGATGGTACATGCCGCAACATTGTGACCTTCCCCCAAACAGATTAAACTGACCTCATGGTCATCATCTTCATCATATTTGTGGAGTACACAGAGCATTTTTTGAACAGAGACATGTCATCATCAAAGAAAAAGCGGGAGCTATCCTGTGAGATGTTGGTCTCAAGCAGTGGCAAAAGAAGAACAGAGGGAGTGTGTGGAGCACCTAACCAGACCATTGAGCAGGAAACGGTCTCAACTTCTGCAGCAGGGAGGGGCTCCTCCTGCTGTTTGCTATGCTGGAGAAAAAATTTCCCACGGCTGGCCTGCACCTCTGCAGTACCCATATGGGACTGCACAGAACAATGAAGATGAACCATCAGTGATTTGGGGAACTCCTTAGTTGCCATTGTTTTCATTAACAATGATAACCCTGCATGAATCACTCTTACATTGTATTTTTATGCATTTGTGTAAACCGCCCTGAGCCTGCCTTGGTAGGGAGGGCAGGGTATAAAATGAATAAAATAAATAAATAAAATTGTTCACTGACCTCTATACCATTCCTGCAGACAGTCCCTCTGTCATTGTGGATGGAAGCTCCCAGTGGTGGGATTCCAACATTTCCCTTTGTTTAGGATTATGCCTTGGCTGTTTTACAAAGTGCATAGTGATTAGGGTGGTCCATGTGAGGCTACTATATTGTTTTCCCCTGCTCTTTTGATGGTGGGTTGTTGATCTTTTCCAGGGGAACCTGACTGAGTTCCCCTTTGCCTTTCTTAGTCTTTAGTCAGTCCTTATTTTACTAAGATTGTCAGCTCTTTTTGGCTTCCACTGCTGCATTTTTTGGCATCTTTATGTAACACCATAACAGAATTTGTATTTTTGGTGTATATTTTACCTTTCAAGGGATGCCCCGGAGTTGTTTTTCTTTCTTTCTGAGACAGACCTAACATGCACCATTCTTGTGGTCTCAGCTCTGCATTTTTCTTAGAGCACTTCTTTCAGTTCTGAGCCTCTGGAAGTTAGTGTCATCTCAGATGTCTCCTTCCCTATAGCGTAGAGACCCTGCTGTATACATGTGTTTCCCAGTGGCTCCTGGTGTTCTGTAAAATAAGTTTGTCATACCACTACTTTCACCTAGAACACTAGACATACTTTACTTCTTTCCTTTTGTTTTAGTCATGGAATACAGTAATTATGTTTTCATTGACTGAGACTAGTTCCCTGATATGCTGATTGGAGGTCTGGGCCCCACAATGGGACATTCCAGGCCCTGTCCTTTGCATGTCTTTCCTGATGGGGACCCTTGTCATTGAGAAATGCCCTTCTAATCCCTCGCCAAGACAATCTGTTTTTATGTCTTTTCTCTGGCTATATTGCTGTGCAGATTCTTCTGCAAGCTGCACAAGGTTCATTTATGGTACATCCTGGCCATCCTGGTTTTGGCCACATCAGACCTGTTTTCACTACCTTCATTATTATGGCACAGATCTGCTTATTTTCACTCCTGATGACAGCTTGGTATTTTGATCCTTCCCTGTATTGTAGCAGTAGCCTCCCACTTTTCTGAGCGGTAAGCACAACTCCTGCACTACCAGATCTTGCACCTCTAAGTGGAAAAAAGTCTGTACTGAGGCTGTAACAGAGTTTGCACCCTTCTTGTTGTGCTGTTGATTATGTTTTGGCCACTGGTTGGGACACAAACTCTCTAACCTTTCCTCTTCCTTATTGGATTTCTAAAGATGCTTCAAAACAGAGGTATAACCCCTGTTTTATTTTTGCACTTCCCTGGTGCTTCATTTAGAATAGTGTTTTTTAGTATGCAGCACTTCCAATTGTGGAATGAAGACACTGGGGGTTCTAGCCTACGCCCTCTCCATTCATGGGTTTCACAGGGTGATGCCCTGGCCAGGATCTCCCGTACAGGGATTGTCTCTCAGTCCTCATGTCACACATGGTCAGTGTCCTCACACAACCCATCCTTGTGGGTTGGTAGAGGCTATCACACTCTGTCTTGAGTGCATGGCCGTTCAATGCCACTTTATGTATCATGGCTCTCTTCAAATAGAGCTGTTTTTTCTTTGCCATGTTCCTACATGTATTTCAGCTGGGACACTTGTGGAGAGCTTGCTGCTAGTTCTAGGTGCGAATCAATATGTGATGCTAAACAACGGTTGAGAAGTCAGTCCTCTGTGGTCTCTTCCTTTGAGAGATTCACACCCACCTCCTTCACTCAGTGAGCCTGCTAGTCTTCCAATGTGGGACTGCACAGAAACCATGAAGATGAAAACGGGGTTGCACTTAACAGTAACTGTTGTTCATCGAGTGGTCTTCTGTGCTGGCACACATCCCTCCCTCCTACCCTGTTGAGAACTCTCTGGAACCTTAGTTTCTCGGGTCTCCAGCAGCAGCATGGAGAGAACTGAGGGAGTGGTGCCCCTCCTCCTAGTCATGTGATCATTTTGGTGGGAAAGCGTCAGAGGGAGGAGGGGTGTTTCTAGTCTACTAGAAAGCTTTGGAAATCTTTTCCACGGCTGGCCTGCACACACACAGTTCCAATATGTGCCTGCACAGAAGACTTCTCGATGAACAATGGTTACAGGTAAGTGCAACCCCGTTTAATTCAAACGAACATGACACAATCCATTAAAACTCTCTTGGGAATCTGAATGCATTTAAAATTACATATTTGCATCAATCTTGGAAGGATTTCCAAAATACGATTCATGCTTTTTCTGTGCCTTTCTAGAAATGCAGGATCCACTTGTAAATTATGTTTGTTTATAGTTTCACAAGAACTTAGAAGTCACAGAAATAAAACATATTTTGAGAAAGAGCAGAAGTTTGTCTTGTATTAGCTGAATAAATACTTGACTGATGGATGCTTATTCAATCTTCCAGATTAAGCAGTCTTTGAAATACAAATTTCAAATACATTCATTTCCAGCATTGCCTAGTGCTGGTTGACATAAAACTTTCTGGCTGCTAAAACCAGCTAAAGTGGTTTAGAAAGTCAGCTAAAACATTCCTTCAAATAAAAATGTTTCTCTTCAACCAATATAAGAGTGTCATTGTCAAAATTCCTAGAGCTAGAAGTATAACTGCTTAACAGATTTTTATTTTAACCATAGGACATTACCAATATGTTAAACAGCAATCTTTTTCATAGGATGGGTTTGCATAATGGTAGCAAAACTTCCATCTCGGTAAGGCTTTTTGTACTGCTTTATGTCCATATGATCCATCAAGATGGGAAAAGGCTAAGGAGTCTTGGCCAGAGCTCCTTAGTGGAGGAGCAAGCATGAAGAAAAATTAGTCTGTTTTAAGGGAGGGTTATATACTGCTAAAATTGATTTTGCAATCAATTCATACCTTGTTAAAGATCATTAAATTACCTTTAATTTGACATGTGACTTCCTGCTGTGCAACCATTCATAATAAAGTTGTAGCCAATTTACTGAAGAAAAGTGGTCAGCCTTTTTTATTTTCCCCATTCCCCTATCCACATAAGTTGTGGGCCTAGCAACAGGGGAATCCCAGTTCCTGGGGGAAAGATCTTCCAGAAGAACATTTTGAAATACTGTACAATCCATTTATCACAGAAACCACTCACATCCTCTATCTGGGATTTCATTTAATGCCAAAACCTGGGGACAGATACAGTGCCTCCATTTAGCATCAATTAAACCACTACATGTTCACATAAAAGCAAGTCAAAAGTTTTCATGCTCTAGAAGTTTGTATAATGAAGTATCTTAAGAACTGGTCTGATAATAGTGTCTTGTCAGTATCCTTTTCTGCTGCCAAACAAACGAGGGGGGGGAGTCCTTTCCAAGATGGAGGGAGGGATACTTCTTGATTTTATGACAATTTATAAATTGAAAAATGTCAGATGAAACATAAAGTTTACAATATAAAATCTAAGTTAATCTGCAGGAGTTTAATTGGTCAGTTGTTCAATTTGACCTATGAAAGGCTGCCTTTCATACCACAGAAATTCTCCTAAAAGTTAATGTTTGATGGTACTGAAGAAAAATCATCCATAGATTGTATGAGAGAAATGTATTCTGCTTATAGATACATATGCTAATATTTTTGGCATTCATTTTAAGAGATTTTTCTACTTAGAGCAGTAGGCAGAATTTAATACTAATGTAAATAGGTATTTAAAACAAAGTGCAGGAAAAGCTTAGCATGCTGTGCCTGAAAAAAAATGGCATGTCTTCTATAATCCTTACTTCCCACCCCCCACCTTCATGCCTCTTGCAAGCATCCCTCTGTAGAATAATAGAATACTGGGCCTTTTCTGTTTTTAGGATGTGTTTTGGCTTTGCAAATGAACACAAACAGAAAGAAAGCGAACAGAAGATATTACAGTGAAGTGACTATAGGTAAAGTTTTGTTGTTCAGTCGCACAGTCGAGTCCGCCCCATGGACCAGCTCCCGCCAGGCTTTACTTACTTACTAATGCAGTGAGCCTCTATAGGTGTATCAGAAGGCTTGAGATACCCTGAAAATTTCCTGACCTTTTCCCCTTTGCAAGCTGACATGAAGGTATGCCATTCAAACACCCTCTCAGTTTGAAGTTCACCATATGGCACAGATGCTGCTGTTTGAAGAATGCAGGGCCAAACATAGTGATGGCCAGTAGTTTACTTGGCTTTAAAGGGGGATTATACACATTTGTGGAAGGATTGGCCCATCAATCTAGCCACAATGATTAGATGGAATCTCTGTGTTCTTAGTAAATGCTCTGTAACCGAGTGCTGGGGGGTATCAACAACCCAAAGAGGTTTTGACCTCTGTGACCTGCTTGTAGGCCTTGCAGCAGGATTGGCCATAGTGTCAAATGGGTTGTTGGACCTTGTCCTGCCCCCAGTAAGCGTTAACTGTAGGCAGTAGTAGTTTGGTAAAACTGCTGTGTATCTTTAAGAGTAGTTGCATCTGGGAATTATAGTTCTCAGTTAAGGGTCCCAGCAGCTTCCCTCTGACTGGCTCATTAAGAGTAATTTCCTGAGCTCAGAAGCACGAAGATAAGAATTTATTGCTCTTCTGCTTCTTTGTCTATCCTTACCGCAAGGAGAAGGGGAGACAGCATCTCTTTTCTCACCACAGCCATAGAATTGACCTAGATCACAAAGATGTAACTTCTCTATCCAGCTATCAGCTTGATTGTGAGTAAATGATCTACTGAATGCATGTGAAGTTAAATACAGATGATTTAAGCTCTCTTCAGTGGTTGTGTGTTGACTCACACCTGGAAAGCGTCGCCTTAGCTGCAGCTCGCGCTGGACAGGACAGTGAGAAAAGAGGGTTGAAGCTTCCCCCTCAGCGTGAAAAAAGAAAGATGATGCATTCTCCAGCCCTTAAAGGAAAAAGGCATCAAAAGCTGTTTCTAATGTGCATGATAAAGGCTGGAAGAACAACTCTTTTTATACCCCACCATTTGCTCTCGACATCAAACAAACAAGCTGAATCGTTACAAGTAAGCGACTCATCTCTCCAGCGCTTGCATGCATGTCTCTCCAGTCATGTCTCCAGCCATGTCTCCAGCCCAGCCGCGTCTCCAGCCCTCCCAAGAAAACTTTATTGCATGCCCCAGCAAAGTTTGTCTGTGTCTTCCCATCGCGTAAACAGAAAGGCTGCATATTTGGAGGCACCACTGGAAAAGCAAATTCACACTGCTCCTCTGCCTCTCTTGAGTTTGCATTCCAGAGCGTTTACATGCAAAATAGCCTGCTTCTCTCTCTCTCTGCCATCCCTATTGTGTTGCAAAGTTCCCCAGGCTCACAGACACTTCTCCATCTCAGCTTTTCTTTATGTGCCTGAAACACTGAGAGCAAACCTCCTAGCAGGAAAGAAAGCTATATGCAGCAAAAGTCCCCAAAGCAAAAATAGGAACTAGCAAATCAGCTTTTTTCAATATCAAGAGTTAGTTAAACGGCAGTAACTAGAGAGTGGCTCAAGCAACAGCATCTAGTGGCAACCAGCATAGCAAAGGGTGCAGCAATCCCCTGGTGGCAGAATTGGGAATTGCAAGAAAGGCAATTTAGATACAAATCTATGCACTCAAACAAATAGTTACGTCAATGCAATGGTGTTGATGCAATAGCACCACCCAGTGGATGGGATCCAGTATTGCAAATCTGAACAAAATTAAGGACTTTTTTTTTTACTTTAAAAATCATGGGAGATCCCACCGGCAGCATAGCAGACCCCAATGCTGACATAAATGGAAGTGCAAAAGCCGAGAATGCAAACATGTCACGGAGACGAGACATGAATCCAACCCCCAACATGCACAAATATTTGCTTGTACAGAAGACAAACTTGTACAAGAAGTTGAATAAGTCTTGGGAAAAGATACAGAAAGACATAGATGCAGCAGCCAATATGACCAGTCTGACACAAATGTGCACGATATGAAAAGCCCTTACAGGTCACTCCGTAGAGTGGAAAGACTGCTTGAGATGTATTGTGTGCATCCTGGATCGGTTGAACACAGCTGATGCCCTGGCAGAAAAGCAGTGCCTTCAGAAGGACACCCAGGCAGGAGAAGATGCCTGCGACATTACCCTGGCAGACTTAAGGAAGCATGTTGTGGAAGAGGAAGAGAGGCGTCTCCACATGGTCGAAAGTGGGCATGGTAGCAAAGATGCTTCCAACCAAGAGCACGATCCTGAGGTCTCTCACAAGTCCCAACACACTGTGGCTTCTAACAAGTCCTGCCATTCAGAGGTCTCCCACAAGTCCTGCAGGTCTAAGGTCTCCCACAAGTCTCAATGCACTGTGGGCTCCAATAGGTCCTGTCATTCCAGGGCCTCCTGCCATTCCACGGCCTCCCACAAGTCTCGGCATACCAAAGCCTCTCACAAGTCTTGTCACTCTATTGCCCATAGTCGTTCAGCTTGCAGGCATAAGACAGACGCCTCAAAGTTAGCTAAGGCGAAGATTGATGCCATGTTGGCAGCCAAGAGAGCAGAGTTTGGCAAGAAGGAAGAGACTCTGAGGAGAGAATTACTACGGCCTTTGGAGTGCAGAGTTAGTTGCAGACTTCCTTGACATAATTTTTTATACCTTGATTTGAAACAAACAGAAAAGGTATTAAAAACTGATCCATCTTGCTGATCCACAAAACTAACACAGTACATTCTATTCCTTCTGTGCTGAAGATTCGGCTTCATGTTTACGCCTCTGTGTGTGTGTGTGTGTGTGTGTGTGTGTGTGTGTGTGCGCGCGTTTGTGTGCTGATTCCCTTCCCTCTGCTCTTCCTTTATGCTTGCTATGTAATCGTGGTTAATGAATTTGCAGGGTCAGGAAGGCGGGGAAATTGTGCACTGTGTAGAGCATCAAAACAAAGTCACAAGTCGGAGTCGATACATTTACTGCTTGTTTATTACTGGGAAAAGACCAAATGGTCAAAGACAGCTTCAAAGTAACCACAACAGTATGAGCAATTTTCTTATAAACTAGGAAAGGAAATCATTTGTGCCCACTGCCTGACAGCCTTTACAGAAAACTACCTGCATTTCAGAAACCATAACCATCTATCAGCTTCATTGGGAAATGTGAAAGCTGGAGGCTGTGAGACACAGATCTGTAATGATACCCTCCTGTTAGGGAAAAGATTCCTTGGCTGGTCATGGGCCAGTCACACGTTCCCAGCCTGATCTACCTCACAGGTTGTTGTGAGGATAAAATGGAGGAGAGGAGAACTACATAAGCTGGTTTGGGTCTCCACTGGGGAGAAAGAGGGTGTGTGTACGTGTTTAATTCTATTATATTAATTGATGTACACTGCCATGAGCCCATTATGGGGAGGGCACTATATAAATCATATATATTCATATATATATTCATATATATTCTCATAATTAGGTTTGCCTGTGTCCTTTATAAAGTTTATATCTCTGGTACCTGGTGTTACCTTTATGGCACATATGGCCCAATCGCACAAAATAACAGTTATGTTAGATCCGGCCCTCGTATCAAATATGTTCACTACCCCTGCCTAGACCCTGTTAAGCAGACAATGGAAATCTACCACCTGGGAGTAGTGCATGGGATAAAGGGCAGAGTGTGGCTCTTGTTTGCGCCTCTAAATGTCAGCAGGGCTCTTGAGGACCTGAAAAGGCTGCACTTCACTGTGTTTCCAGGTAACTAATGGGATTGGATTAACTAATGGCCACGGGATTGGAAAAGGTCAGTGTACATTCCAATCCCAAAGAAGGACAATGCCAAGGAATGTTCAAACTATCGCACAATTGCACTCATATCACACGCTAGCAAGGTCATGCTCAAGATCCTACAAGCTAGGCTTCAACAGTACGTGGATAGAGAACTCCCAGAAGTACAAGCTGGGTTTTGAAGAGGCAGAGGAACTAGAGATCAAATTGCCAACATTCGCTGGATTATGGAGAAAGCAAGAGAGTACCAGAAAAACATCTACTTCTGTTTCATTGACTATGCTAAAGCCTTTGACTGTGTGAATCACAACAAACTATGGCAGGTCCTTAAAGAGATGGGAGTACCAGACCACCTCACATGTCTCTTGAGAAACCTGTATAATGGCCAAGAAGCGACAGTTAGAACCGGATATGGAATAACTGATTGGTTCAGCATAGGAAAAGGAGTACGACAAGGATGTATATTGTCACCTTGCTTATTTAATATATATGCAGAGTACATCATGCGAAATGCTGGCCTGGATGAATCACAAGCGGGAATTAAGATTGCTGGAGAAAAGATCAACAACCTCAGATATGCAGACGATACCACTCTAATGGCAGAAAGTGAAGAGGACCTAAAGAGCCTCTTGCTCAGGGTAAAAGAGGAGAGCGCAAAAGTGGGCTTGAAGCTCAACATCAAAAAAACTAAGATCATGGCATCCGGCCCCATCACTCCTTGGCAAATAGAAGGGGAAGTCGTGGAAGTAGTGACAGAATTCACGTTCCTGGGATCCTAGATCACCGCAGACTGTGACAGCAGCCATGAAATTAAAAGACGCCTGCTCCTTGGGAGGAAAGCGATGGCGAACCTAAACAGCATGATAAAAAGTAGAGACATCACCCTGCCAACAAAAGTCCGCATGGTCAAAGCAATGGTATTCCCAGTAGTCATGTATGGCTGCGAGAGTTGGACTATAAGGAAGGCTGAGCACCGAAGAATAGATTCTTTTGAACTATGGTGCTGGAGAAGACTCTTGAGAGTCCCTTGGACTGCAAGAAGATCAAAGCAGTCAATCCTAAAAGAAATCAACCCTGACTGTTCCCTGGAAGGCCAGATAATGAAACTGAAGCTCAAATACTTTGGCCACCAAATGAGAAGGGAGCACTCACTGGAGAAGACCCTGATGCTGGGAAAGATTGAAGGTCAAAGAAGACGGGGACGGCAAAGGATGAGATGGTTAGACAGTGTCATAGATGCAACGAACATGAAATTGAGTCAACTTCAGAGGACAGCAGAAGACAGGAGGGCCTGGCGGGACTTGGTCCATGGGGTCGCAAAGAGTCGGACTCGACTGTGCGACTGAACAACAACAACAATGGGATTGGAGTGTGGAACTCAGTGTTGTACAGAAAGGGCTTAGGGGGAATGTGAATAAGCCAGTGACACAGTGACACATGCACACAGGGACCTCCAGAGCAAGCTCTCATTTCTGTGGAAGGCGTGGCAGAGGAGCACAGCTCTTTTGTGCTCCCATAGCCCTGCTGCCATTAATGGGATATAAATATAACATAAAGCAGCTGGGAGGGATGCCTTAAAAGGGAGTGAACTGAGTGCTGCTCTGATAGCTGAGGATGATACCTGATCCAGGCATCAGAGCAGAATATGCCCATGCTCCTCTAAAGGCCAAAGCAAACTGGCTGAAGATAATGGATCTCTGTCTACCTGTATAACTGTGGAGGGAATTTAACCCTTCAACCTGCACTCAGTTTTACTAATTGAAACCTGGCTGCTCTGCATGCCTTTTTAGCCCCTTAAAAGAGAAGTACCATTTAAAAAAAAACACACACACCCTCTTTTACCTTTTTAAACTGCAAGTAAGAGTGTAGGGAGCCCTGTTCTAAATAGATGATCAGTGTTCCAGGAGGTGCTACCTGCTGTATTCTTGGGCAGGAGCACTGCCTCCCAGGTTTCAGTGAATATATATATATATTTCCTCCCAGATGCAAGGAGTCCCAGCCTTGCCTTCTTCTCATCTTCCTGCCATCCTTCTGACGTGCTCTGTTTTGGGCCCTTTGTCCCCCTTCTCCTGGTCGCTCCCAGTTCCTGCCTCCTTTGACTGACTTTTGAGAAGGGTTTTTCTCCCAAGGAGGCCTCTACACCAGAGGACATCTCCCCTCCACAGGGCTCTAGTGCTTGCTGTCATCCCACTTGCAGATAGGCCTAGCTCTTCTGTCTCCCCTGATGTGTGCCTTTGCCTCCCTTAGGGCTGTACTCCTGCTCTCCCCCTTTTCCTCTGGGGTTAGGGTGCTCCCGAGCATACCAAACGCACACATTCCCTTCTTCCTTGGGGTCAGGGTACACCAGGTTTGGACACAACCTCATTTGTGCTAAGCACTGCAATCTTTCACTACGACAGTAAATGTAATTATTAGTCTTCTTGCAAAAGAGGTCGAAGCTGAGTGCATCCTCTGCACCGTTGCATCTGTGTCTTGGGCTATTCAGTGAGTCTGCTGCTGATTTTGAACATATGTATCCTGTTTTTTTAATTTTAAATTTTATTAAAGTTCTGAATTATTAACAATATAACATAAAGCAGCATATCACAATAATAGGCAATAGAACATAAATGTCCATGAACAAATTACAAAAAAAGTAAAACCAGTCATCTTTCCTTAACTGTAAGCTTATTATGTTATCAAATCAAAAATAAATCATATTTCTATACAGAGGGTTGTCTGGAATTATATTCTTCTCTGCCATGTAACTTATTAAAGGAAACCAGGTTGGTCAAAAAGTTGGTCAAAATTTTGCTCAGTATAGTGCTCCCATGTCCGAGCTTGCCATGGCTTGATGTGTGTGGTGCCAGAGACTGTGAACAGGCCTGCAGCCAATTTCCTTCGGTTGATAAATATATCAGGTAGGCCACAATAGAAATCTAACAGACTATTTTCTTTATAAATGTCTCTGAGATTATCACTGGCTTGCAAATCAATTAGTTCCATCTGGAAAATGTTACTTGCATCTTCTGGTGCGATTTCAAATGGATTCTGAAACATTCTTGTTTCTTTTCTGTGCTTATGGCAATCAGTGAATCTGTTCTGTAATTCCACCTGCAATAGGTTCAGTGCTTTGACATGTCTTTCAACATTGAATTATAAATTCCCATTCAAAACTTTTTTGGCTTTGTAGACATATGCAGCTCTTCTCCTAATTCTTCAACATGCCTGGTGATTGTAGATGCAGATAAACTATCAGGACACATTTACTCAATTACTTTAACCATGCACTTTTTAACAAATTCACCATCAGTTAGGATTGCCAAGTCAGAAATTTACAGGAGCGGGGGAGTCCTGGCCATCATCTGGAGTATGCGCACGCGCCGCATCCACATCACCCAGAAGTGACGCGGGTATGCCGGGCACGCTGGGGGCGGGGCCAGGACCATCCGAGGGAATGGTACCCGCGTCACTTCCGGGTGACATGCACGTCGGGGTGGAGTTCCCCCCGGGGAACAACATGATAGCTGGCCCTCATGGTAGACAGGTTCTCCTCAAAATGCTTTCTAAAATTATTTTGCTGCAAAAAACATTGATTTTTAAGAGAATTTATCTTGTTCACTTGCACCTCTCCTTGATATATTGAGTAGTTCTTGTGACAGGATTCAAAGTGCCATTTAACACTCTACTCCTTTAATACTGAGAGAGTTTCAAGACATATCAGGCAAACGGCTTTATCCTTGTTTGAAACAAAGAAGTAATTAGTAGTCCATTTGTCATTAAAGAGACAATGTTTGTCTGCAATTTTTTTATTTCTTTGAAACAGCACTTCCTTTTGCAGACATCTTCTTACAGAATTTTTAGCAGAGCAGCAGTTGCAGGGGAACTTGGGGGGAGATGCGGGTCAAAATGCAGCCACGCAGCAAATAGTGGGAAATTGAGCAGTACAGCCGGGGGAAATGGCAGACCGAGGGCGGAACAACTGCTTTTGTGGAATCGGTCATGGCCTGGCCCAACAAAGTCCTATTTATATCATATCCAGCCCTTGTAACAAATGAGTTTGACACCCCGGCTTAGAGTGAGGTCTTTAGGTTGTGTGATGTAAAAAGCTCCTTGGGTTGGTCTTTTCCTTCTGCTTTAGGAGCAGCTGCCATTTTGTTAAGTGCCATTGCAGCTGAGTCTGGCTCCAATTTTGAGTCTCCTGGTGGAAAGAGGAAGTGAACTGTTTTGGAACCTCCCATCGGTGGGTGAGACTTGTTTTCCCCAGACTTCCCCGTATTTTTGGCAAGGTTTTTAGTGAGACTGCTTTGTTTTGGGCAAGCAGAAGGGAGGCGTTGGGTGGAGAGAATGGTTCAGGTGTTCACCTTTTCCCTCTCTGATGCCCTGCCCCCATGTTTCTTGTGTTTGAGTCCAAGTGTCTATCTTTTGGCATCAAACACTTGAAACTGCTGGAAATAGCACACCCATGGATCATTAGGATGGCACATGCTGAGTTTAGAAAACTGTTTGGTACATATGCTACCCTCTGATCGTGTCACCCTCTCAGTTTCAAAATGCATAGGCGCAATAATCAAATATAAGAGAAGTAATACTGAGTAAGGTCTTTTAATTTTTTTTGTTCTAACTTCTGCTTATTTATTTTTATTTATTTATTTATTTTAGGTATTTATACCCCGCCCTCCCCGTGAGCGGGCTCAGGGCAGCTTACAGGGGCATAAGCCCATACATAAAACTCAATAAAATCCAATAAAATCACAAAATCACAGCCAATAACATACTATTAACAATAAAGTGCTTTAACTTCCAAGATGGTCTAAAGTTGTTCGTCCAGAGAATAGTCCGAGCCAGTCAGCTGGTCTTGCTGCCGCGTAGATCACCGTACCGCCGGGGTATCAAGGACACTCCCAATCTTGTTGGTATTTCCACCGTTGGTGGGGTGGGGAAGGCAGCGGCCCCTACATAAAGGCCTGGTGGAAGAGCTCCGTCTTGCAGGCCCTGCAGAATTGCATAAGATCCCGCAGGGCCCTGATCTCCTCCGGGAGCTCATTCCACCAGGTAGGGGCCGCCACTGAGAAGGATCTAGTCCTTGTCGCAGCATAATGCACCTCCCGGGGGCCCGGAACCATCAAACGGTTCTGGGTCCCTGACCGAAGTGCTCTTGGGGGTATATACGGGGAAAGGCGGTCCCTCAGGTAGGTCGGACCCAGGCCATGTAGGGCTTTAAAGGTGAGTACCAGCACTTTGAAGTGGACTCTGTATGCTATTGGCAGCCAGTGCAGCGCCTTCAACCCAGGCTTGATGTGCTCCCACCTGGAGAGGCCCATCAGCAGCCTAGCTGCCGCATTCTGCACCAGCTGCAGCTTCCGGATCAGCGACAAAGGCAGCTCCATGTAGAGAGCGTTACAGTAGTCTAGCCTTGAGGTGACCGTCGCATGGATCACTGTAGCCAGGTCTTCGTGGTCGAGGAAGGGAGCCAACTGTCGAACCTGCCTCAGTTGGTAAAAAGGAGATCTGGCAGTGGCCGCTACCTGGGCCTCCATTGTTAAGGAGGAGTCCAGGAGCACTCCCAAACTCCTAACCTCCAACGCAGGCACCAGAGGCACCCCATCGAAGGTCGGGAGAGGGAGCTCCAACCCCAAACCATTCCGACTCAGGCCCAGGACCTCCGTCTTCGCTGGGTTTAGTTTCAGCCGGCTCAGCCTGAGCCACTCAGCCACAGCCTGTAATCCCTGGTGCAGATCTTCAACTCCTGGCAATCTGGGCGAGAGGGCGCATATAGATGTTAAAGAGCATCGGGGAAAGCACTGCCCCCTGAGGGACACCACATTCAAGTGGGTGCCTCTGGGACCGCTGTTCCCCGATCTCCACTCTCTGTCCCCGACCTTGGA
>NW_015167553.1:164444-208576 GCF_001447785.1 Gekko japonicus
TCACGGCAGAGCACCGAGACTTTATCCGCAAAATAGCTCGCAAAAGCCTCGCAGCCTATGTCCAATTCCCTACTATTTTGTCTGCCCTGTGGCAGAGTTGTTAAAGACCGAATCGTTCTAAATAATTGGGCTGGGTGTGAGCTAGCGGACGCAATCGCGGCTGCATAGAATTCCTTCTTAGCAGCTTTGACCGCCATCTCGTAGGATCTCATAAACATCCTGAAGGATGTTCTCGATGCTTCGTCACGAGCACGCCGCCACCGTCTCTCTAGCCATCTAAGTTCCCGCTTCATAAGCCGAAGCCCCTGGGTATACCAGGGGGCTAGCCTAGTGCGGGGGCGCAGAGGGCGTCGGGGAGCGATCTCATCGATAGCTGCAGAGAGCTGGTCATGCCAGTCCCCCACAAGCACATCTAATGAGCCGCCAGGGGGCATCGCATCCCGCAGAGCCAGCCGAAGCCGTACATGGTCCATTTGGCTCCGCGGGCGAGCTAAAATCTGCTTAAGGTGATAGCTGTATGAGCAGTACTAGACAGACAGACAGACGATAGATAGATAGATAGATAGATAGATAGATAGATAGATAGATAGATAGATAGATAGATAGATAGATAGATAGATAGATAGATAGATATGCTACCATCATAGTGAACTGGCTTTGTAGAGGATAAATGAGCCTCTGGGCCAATTCATATGTTAAAACATTATTCTGCAAGAACCATTGAGTTGAGGAGCTAAATGTAGTTACTTCCTACACTAATGCTGCTGATGAAGGTATTACTCACAGGGAAGTAACCACATTAGTTCCCCAATTCAAGTTATTCCTTTAAACAGGTATTATCAGAGTTGCATGGCATCCTGCTGCAAGGGGAGAGCAGAAATTTCTCTGTGCCTGTAACATAAAAGTGTCAGACTAGGATATTCTGCCATGGATGGCCTTGGGCTGGCCAGCCTAACTTACTTTACAGAGCTGCTGCTGTGGGGATGAAAAGAAGTAGTGAAAACCAAACGCACTATGCTGAGGTCCTTGCAGGGAGGACAGGATTAAAACGAGAGGGAGAGAAATAGCCCCTAGGAATGAACTTGCATTAATAAGAATAACATGATTGAGTTCTTGCTGGCAATTATAATTAAAGACACAGGAGCATGATGTACAAAGGGAATATTCCACCATTTTATTTTTATTTTTTAGACAAACTAGCTTGTCAGGGAGAATGATAGGATAGAAACCCCCTTCCCTTTCAGGGGGGACAAATGCACTGGCAGATACAGGATTTGTTTTTTTAGGTACTGTGATGGGGGGGGGACTATGTCATTTTATGACTGACCATATAAAGTTGCTTTATGATGGTCCATCTGGCACAGTACTGGCTACTCTGATCGACAGTGGCTCTCCAGATCATCAAACACTCAAAAATGTTTTCTCCTAGCCCCTCTGCCCCTAACATGAAGCCAGGACTGAAATGGGAGCCTTCTATGTGCAACACTAATTTTACTACTAAGGAATGGCTTTTCCTTGGGATATCCCCACTGGAAAAGTAAAAGACTAAAGGCTTGTGTTCAGATGTGGAGTGACGTAAGATATATTAATGAGATGGGGCCATAGTTTATCTTCACCTGAGTTTCGGAAATGTTTATTTAGTCAGATGGCATCTGCTGGAGAATCACTCAGTGTCAAATAATGAGCATTGACTACCTGCATTGGGTGCTAATGCTTCCATGGGCGGTTGTGTAACTGTGACATTTTCCAGAGTTAACTGCTATGTGTGTATGTGACATTTTCTAGCACCACATTTTAATAGCCAGCGACGTAGGACGTATAATGCTTGCTGTGGTCTGCACACAATTGACTGCTATGTTGTTGTCTTCTTTGGGAAACATATAGGTATCTGATTTTGAGAACTGTGTCCAATTAGGAAAATCACAGTTGGTGTCCCATCAGCACTTTTATGATCTTCTTTGTTAAAAGCAGAGTTTTATTTTCTCTTTCACTAGATTTGTGATGGTGTTGCTTATTAAATATTGACAGTGATCCTACCCTACCAGGTAAGCTTGACATAGTGAGTCAGAATACCTTAAATATGATTCACATATTTATATTTATTATATTTATATTTTTGGTATGGTGATGAACATTGAGCTGCCACGGAGAAAGAGGACTATAAAGATGCTTGTGCTCTTTGCTGTAGCAGATATCAAGGAGAGTGATATAGATTCCCCTCATTCCGAAATCTACCAAAAACATTGCTACCAGAAATCTACCAAAAATATTGCTTTGTTTTGTGACAATATCCAGCTGGGAGACCTTTAGCCAGTTTGGTGTAGTGGTTAAGTGCGCAGACTCTAATCTGGGAGAACCGGGTTTGATTCCCCACTCCTCCACTTGCATCTGCTGGATGACCTTGGGCAAGCCGTAGTTCTGTCAGAGCTGTTCCCTCAAGGACAGTTCTCTCAGAGCTCTCTCAGCCCCACCTACCTCACAGGGTGTCTGTTTTGGAGAGGGGAAAGGAAAGGAATTTGTAAGCCGCTCTGAGACATCGATTGAAGGGTGGGGTATAAATCCACTCTCTCTCTCTCTCGTGTGACTTTCTGTGTACAACTGACATAGGGAAGGGTTAGCTTTAGTAATGCATTTTGCTTTGTTATAAGGATATCCAACCCACCATCATCCAATAGTTCTACAAGGCCGTATGCTACAAAATGTAACAAATTCACAGGGGCCTGGTTTAGTGTCCACTGGGTCCTGCCTCTTGCTATCTCCTTTGGTACTGCATGAGACTTGATTGACGATCCAGATAAGCATACAATAAAAAAGTTTTTACTTAAAACCCACATAGGTATGGTATTTAATTACAAAAGTAATAGAACAGGAACACTGGTTTATATAAGAAAATATTTAAAATATTGTGTTTTTGGCTATGCTACACAACTGTGACCATGCACACAAAATTTCCAAGGTTAGTTGTATTGCAAAGTTGGTTTAGAAAAAGAAAGGCAGTTTGATATGTCTGTTCTACTGCATAGAAAACTAGCACTCAGGTTCCTGGTAACCATGGCTACAACAGTGCAGCCAAAATGCAAATCTAATCACATGATTAGGATCCCCCTTTGTTCAACAACCAGCCAACTGATACCCAGCTTCCTGACATCTCTGTTCTGTTTGGAGATGTAACTCATGAATACATCAGTGTATGTCAGTTCAAGAATGATTACCTGCTTGAGTGCATATGGTCTAATCGGCTTCAAGGGATTTGGTGTTCTTACTCCTTAGTAAGGTGTAAGAGGTGTGAAACTTCTCCCACAGGGAACTTGTTTTCAGCCCAGTTTGGTGTAGTGGTTAAGAGCGTAGACTCTGCATGGGAAATGTGGCTGCATGTGTCTGTGAATTGCTTCACCCATGCCACCCACACTCTCCTTTGGTTCTAGAGCTTGTTGTATTTATTTCCACAATGGGCCTTATTCCTAGTCCATAATAAAAGACATGGCCTGACTAACAGTATTCCAGCAGTGGTTTTATGCCTTTTTGATCCTTCCAAGAAGAACAAAGTGCTTCATATGGATTTCCCTTTACTGGCAAAAACAGTGGCTGTATATTCTTTGACTGAACTTCCACAGCTTTTGAAGAGATGCTGCTGAATGCCTTAGAATACAATGCTAATTGTTAGTGATCAAACATAAGGTTCAAGGTCCTTTGTGTCAGTACTGTGCTAATGGAATGACTGACCTGAAGCCAGCTCAACAAATCTTTCAGCAGTGCTCACTGAGGAGGAAAGAAAGCACATAGCACATTAATGTTCTAAACAAAATCCCCTTGCACAATTTAAAGAACAACAGTTAACCTATCTTTTGACCAAGGCACTTCCTAACAAAATGCAATAATGGGAGGCAGCCATAAAAGGCCAAGGCTTAAAAAAAATTGGAAGCTCACTTCCACTGTGGTTTGTTGATAACAGATTTATGCTGATGTGGCAATACTGAAGGGAGAATTTGATAGTCCACAGAGGATTTTGGCATATTAGCAGAGTTAAATTAAAATATAAAGAAAGAGAGTAAATGAAAACAGATTTTATTTTGTGGGTAACAGGAGGTGCTGAATAAAATGAAAGTAAATATCATCCTTATAAATCTGAAGATTAACATCTAAATAACATAAAAGTCACAAGGTGGTTAATGTATTTATATTTTACAAAATGTGGCTAAAACGCTTTCACAGGAGTTCATATCACAAACAACCATCAAAACGTTAAAAATAATTCAAACAGGATTAATTAAATCTTGGAATTTTATTATGCAAGCAGCATTTTTAATATCAGTCACTTCTATATGTACAAATGTTAACTGCAATATTTGTGGTCAGTGGTTTTGATATAAATACTGAGAAACAATATTGTGTACATTGACAAGGATAAATCATTCTCTATGGAGTTTCCTTCTACTTATTGACTTCTTATTTCTTTTACAATAATGTTTTCTTATTGGTATTACATATGTAGTTTGCAAACAAAAGAACTGAAGCAGTTATAAACAACTATCCAGCACAGCATTGGATGGTCACAATTCATCATCAGCTGAAGTAACTGAAAACATGGGGCTTTTATCGTGTTCTGCACTGGATTGTGTATGCCTAGTTTTGTGATGGATTATGGTTGAAGAATATAAATGGTAAATCTATCAGTCAAAACTCCCATCTTTGCTGTACTGGCAATAAGTATGTAGCATGACTCAATTGTACTTAGTCATGTTTCCCAGGCTTTCATTATATTGATTTAATTTAGTATACCTACAGTTATTTTGCTATGGCAGGTTTTTAACTAATACTGCGCTGCTGATGCTTGAAGGCTGAAATGCAGCTTTATCTGCTGGAATGTTCTGCCCTCCAGTGGTTTCTATCTTGCTAGTGGAAGTTACAATTTCAGCACTATGGACAGAGGACACCTCTTTTTTGCAGCTGCAGTCCTGTATCATATCACACTGTACCGCTGCATCAGATTTTTCTATTTCCCAAGCACATTTCTCTGTTTGGGACCAAGCATTATGCCTCCCCTTAGAATCCACATGCTTGTGTTTAAATGATCCATGTGATATGATTGGTAGAGGAAGAACTATATCATCTTTTCTTAGATCAACAGTTGGCTTTACCTGGGGATGAATGTTGGCTTTGTCTCTAGTTGCAGAGTTACAAAGAATGAAAGGTATGTCCATTGAGTGGCAGTTGCACCGTGACCTTTGGTTTCCTAAAACTGCAAGTGGGTTTCCATTATTTTCTGGAATATAGTTTTCATAACAGGATGACATATTTCCATCTTGCTCTTCCTCTGCAGACTGCCAAAATAAATGGTTGTTAATGTTCCTTTCTCTATGAATGACTCACTATTATTGTTAATTTCACATAGGAATCATTTTTGCTCATCATATAGCCTTGGAAAATTCAACCCCCTCACTGGTATCATAACATACTTGCACAACAGAGCAGAATTTGCAAAGTTGGTCAATATCCTTCTCATTCAATATTATCATGATTCAATGCAATGGACTGGATTCATTAATGATATTTTAACTTTAATATATAGGGTTACATGAGAACATAAGAGCCCTGCTGGATCAGACCAGTGGTCCATTTACTCCAGCATCCTGTTCCCCACAGCAGCCAACCAGTTGCACTGCAATGGCTAGTGGCCATTAATGGACCTATCCTCCATGTATCGTTCTTACCCCCCTTTTAAAGCCATTATGTTCATAGCCATCACTACTTCTAGTGGAGTGGATTCCACTACGTAATTACTAATTGAGAAGTGTTTCCTTTTTTTCTGTCCTGAACCTATTGTCTGTCAATGGCAGCCCCCAAGTTCTAGCATTATGGGAGGAAGAAAAAGTATCTGTGCACTGTTTTCTATCCTGTGCATAATTTTATAAACTTGTATCATGTCCTGATTTAGCCTTCCCTCCCTCAAACTAAAAACTCCCAGACTCTTCAGCCTTGCCTCATAGGAATTTTGGGGTTTAAGATGCCTTTGCCTGAGGGGAAGCACTTCTGATCATGCAAGGGGAGACCCATTGATTTTTGAGGACATTTCATTCAAGCTGCATTTTCATACATGATCCCTCAGCAGAAGCCATTGGGGTCATGTGCGGGGGCTGCAGAAGACTGGAGACTACAGGAATGATCTGTTCCGTGAGTAGAGTTCTGCTTGTAGTTCCTTGGACCAGCTCATGGGAATTCTACTTTTGTATGCATTTCTGATAAAGAATCCTTCTGTACCATAAGATACTGTATGAAGTAGAAAATTACCCAGCAAGTGAAGTCTTTCATGGGCTGTTATAGTCAGAGTTTGATGATGAACTTGAACCAATAAATTTGAAGTAAGGCAATGTTTGCCTTGGCTTTACCTCATCAGATGTCATGCTAGCACATCTCTCTGTTTGCTCCAGTGAATAACTGGGGGACCAGCTGCTCAGCTGAGATTCATCATCTGGAGGAAAAAAGCCAACCTGTACAGAGAAACTCCCAAGTACCAAAAATCTGTCTGAAATAACACTGGCCCTCTGTGCAGACAGATATGAAGCATGCACTTTTGTGCTAGACTGTTCTCGCTTGAAGTCAGAATGGGATTCATTAGATGAATACACCACTGGCCTACATAGCTGCCAAGTCTAGTGTTGAGCCAGTTCAAGTTCTACAGTAATGCATGTCTGGCATGCTGTGAGGAGTGCAGCTCCCCTGCTTTCGTCCATATTTTCTGCACAACAAGGCACCATCTGAACACACCCTAGGAGTTCCAGGCTCTGTCTAATAAAGTGAACACAAGATATAATCGTGACTTGGTGAGCATTCAGGTCATACTTTGGGCTGCTCAGACAGGTCAGCTCATGGTCATAAGCAGGGAACCATCTGCTTGGGCTGTTTTGCTGGCTGTACGACATGACTTTGTTGGACAAGCCTTCCATATTCCCCTCTCGCTCACCCCAGCCACAACCACCACTGCTCTGCAGGGGGCCCCCTGCATATCTCTCAGCAGCTGCCTGAGGCTGACTACCGAGATGTGGGGATTCCTGATGTTTGGCCTGCAAGCAGTTGCAACAGTCAGGCACAGAGTGCTTGCCTCTCGAACCCACCCACCAAAAGATTCACAGCTTCCTTAGTGAACAGTACAGTACACTGGTATCCTGATGCATATATAGGCCTTCATTTGCTCAGTGTACATGATTGGATTGCTGCAACATGCTTGGAACAACTATTCAGTATGTTGTCACTAGAAAAGTAATGTTGATGTCGTATTTACGGATTAGCTAGCTGTGATATCCAGGTAAGCCCTAACATCCTGGTTACAGCAATGTGAAAACTCTCTGGTTTGAGAAGCCCCACTGAAAACAATGGAGGATGGGGACTGAACAGTTATCATTTGTGCAGCAAAACAAAGTTTAATTATGGCACTCATATAGTTAAGCAGTAAAAGTTAAAAAAAAAATAGAAAATAGAGATCCTTCCTTTGGTTATAAAACAATGGGAGGGATAGGTTACAAAATCTTGGGAAGTAATGGGTTACAGCAGATCCATGTCCCAAAGATAGGGTTAAGATGTGAGAAATGGATCAGGGTAAGAAGTAACTGACATTTCTATTTGATGCTGCAAGCCACTTTAAGGAGCCGATGTTTGAGGGCTGGGTCAAAAAAATTAAAAATGGAATTCCTAGGAAGGGCCTTTAAAATACATTACAACTACATGTTAAAATATTTCTTCTCTATTTTGTTGAGTAAATCACAAATAAAAGAAAAGGTTTGTTTTTCTTGACTCAAATGTCAGTTTTCATTTTATGCACTAAAAGGACAATTAAAACGACACAAAAGTAATACTGACCATTTTCGCTTGTATGCTTTGAACTCTGACTCTGATTATTGCAAATTTCCTCTTCTGTCTTTTTGAGAAAATAGAGATATTAGCATAGATTCACATACAATACTGTTTTATATTGATTCCGGTTATCACATTCATGGCTTGCTGAGAGGAAAAAGATACAGGCTCTTTATAGTCAGGGTTTGAGCATCCACGTGATGCTGTACTCTGCTGTGGAATTACAGGGCTCTGTTCCAGCTTCTGGTTGCTGCCAATGGCCTGTGAATATTCTCCTCAGTCTCTACCAGTCTGGGATGTTGCTCTGCCCTGGCCTTACCCAGACAAGATAACCTTTCCTCTCCCGCCAGAATCATCATCTGCCCATTCTCCTACTCTTTCCTGACTTCTCTCTTCCTGTCTCCATCCCTGCAGTGCCTTGTCTTCCTCTTCCTGTTCTGTGTTTTCTGGAACGCAAATTCATACACTAAAGCAAACTGGGAGTGGGGGAAGGAAAGCAAGTTGGAACACTGGTGAATGAGAATAAGGAACGTCTGACCTTCCTGGCTTCTCCTCTGTGAGAGAGACATAAAAATACAGAGCTGATTGTGAAGAGGAGCTCTCAAGTATATAAAGTAAGAAAAAACTGGCTCTTGGCTCAAGTGACATAAAACACTTTATGAAAGCTAATACTGAACTGAGTGCTCATCAGCACAAGCTTCATATCCTTGGGAATTTGCCCACTGATGGGTGGCAATTAGCCAGTCATCCCTGGGTTAGTAACAGTTTCCCACTTCATAATTAACTCCCCCCTAACAGCTGATTCACAGATTTCAAAATAAGTCAGCTGCCAACTTCCTTACCTTCCATGACATTTCCATATTTACTTCAGTCCTACAGGCCAGCTAAGCTCTGACAGAAATCACTTTGCACAGAACCTTTTATATTTTTATCATCTTGAGGTTGAGAGTGGAAATGAGAAGTAAAAGGACAAAATGCCTCTATTTCTGCCTGTCATAGGTTACACATTTAAAAAGGTCAGATCTGCTCTATGCTGTTGGGAAATGGACTAATTTATGGTTTTATATCTGCTACACACACAACACATGGACTGTGCACGTGTCTGTATACCATGAGCCAAAGGAAGCTGTTTGCATCACCTACTGTGAGAGAGTTTTCACATAGGGAACCCTTGCCTGCATTTTATGTTAATTTAGCTTGCACACATTCAGCTCAGAGCATCATGGGTAGAAGAAGCACATGCTAGCCATTGCGAGCAGAGAACAATGACTAAGAAGGAGAATTCCCCCATTACTGAAAGGACTGGTTGTCACGCAGGACACGGACCTGATCGGCATCTGTATAGCAGTTTCCTGTTGATGGTACCCTGAATGCCTGGGAAAGCCAAGATTCATCTGTACTTCAAAGGATATGCAGGAAGCTGACATTTCACACCTGGCCAAATGGCATTCCATGAGATAGAGTGTAGTATTTCAAATATCGCCCAACCCATAGCATACCTGCCCCTTTCTCACATGCACCAATAGGGAAAAGCTATGGGATGGACTTGGAAGTAGGTGGGATTGCAGTTTGGCAAGGTGCCACCCACCTGGAGTTTCAACTATAAAATGCAAGGACCATGTTTTAGGGGTTTTACCATCAACGAAAAGACCATGCTGCAAGTCTTCTGGCTGGCCACACTCTACTACCCCCCCCTTGCATGCTTTAAAACTCTTTGTCTTTACCAGATCTCTTTGGAATGCGCAGCCAAAGAGATCCCCTTACAAGCACACACACACACTTGACCGGCTGGTTCTGGAACAGTGTGTTGTAGGTAAACTTCTAGACACTATTTTCTTTCCCTTTATTTCTCCATTGCAACAGACAAGACTTCTGGAAACAGGCAAGTATGAACCGATTTTCCTGCCTACCTCCAAGTAAATAACTAAACTATTTTATTTCTATTTCTGTAATTCTAAAGGAACCTTGAATGTATGCGAATTGTGAGACTGATGTTTTTGTATGTGTGACTTTAATATTGCTCAGTAAAGAGATTATTTGTTTTGGAAAAACACCCGTGTGATTTCAATTACTGGAACTCTGGGTTCAGACACGACCCCGGTATAGCTGGCCAGAACTCACGTTAAAAATTAGTTGGCCTCAGCTGTAAATAAAGCTGTTGCCGTAACAATGCACAGAGCATCAAAATTCCACTCCAAGGTGCTAACCCACATTATCAGCCCAGGAATGCTAAGTTGTTTGTACTATGTAATTTATACTAATCAAGCATATATTTGCATAGTTGATAATTTTGAATACTACTGGAATTTTGTTTCTGCTAGATTATTTTTCCAGTGCTAGAAAAGGAATGAGCAAAGAGCTACATAACACACTAGAATCCCATTCTGCCTCATCTTCTGAATTTCACCGACATTGTCCATTCCCTTATAAGCCCAGCTTCTGAGCCATAAAGCTTAGGTTTAAAGAGGAAAAATGAAATTCTCAAAATGCTGAATTCTTCAGCTATGCAAGTTCACATTTCTAGGGTGTGATGAATAATTAAATGCACATAGAAATGTATAAATAAAATTCACAACTCACATGGGATCAGTCCCGGTCTATTGACTGATAGACACCAGGGAATGGAATTTGTTTACTGTAGGCCTATTCTGCTGATTAATAGAATAGCTGTGGCATTCTGCAACTGGTAAAGGACATAGAGCCATCTGGCTGTAATTTCTCACTATGCAAACCCTTCCAGTAATCCCATACTGTTATCTGAAGCCACTTCATAACTGCTGGCCTCCTACAGAGCTATAAAATCTTAGGCAAGAAGCCTGATTTTTCATACCCATTCCACCCTCTGCAGCATTGAGCAGGGCCTTACAAAGAATGACTGTCTCCAGAGGTAAGGAAATACAAGTGCTACCAGAGGTCATTTTGGGGGGGGGACGCAGGGGAGCACAGTTCCCCCGGGTGAGGTGCAGGGGGGCGGGGCACATGACAAAGCCCCGCCCCCTGCTTCCGGCCGCCCCACTTCCAGCCCTCATTCAGCCAGGAGGAGGCAGGAGAAGAGGGAGGGTAAGTTGCTTCCTCCCCGCCTCTCCGTACCCCTGCCTGCCTGGGGCCAGGGAGGGCCTTGGCGGGGCTTCCTTGCACTCCCACTGGCCTTGAAGGTCCACCGCTGGGTCCCTGATGTCAGGGGGTGTGGCATATGCTAATGAGTTATGCTAATGAGTTCCCCTAGCTCTTTTTCTATGAAATGACCGCTGAGTGCTACAAGCATAAATGGCTGGTGCTGTGGCCAAACAGAAGTCAAAACTTTCTGCTCACACTGAGATCTTTCAGGCTGGTTATACGCCAGGACCAATGTTCCCTTTAATTTTTCCCCCTCCTGAGCAGAGCAGTTCACATCCTGTGCAGAATATAACTGCTGTAATCTTAAAATGGGCAATGGGCAGTGCAAGACTCTGTGTGGCTTCAGATTGCTGCTGAGCGGGGCTTCCTATGTTAATGAGTGGCTGCTCACACACACAGTTTAGAGGGGACACTGGCCAGGATTACATTGAGTTTTCTCAAGTTTGCTCCTACAGTGCAGAGTCACACAGTGTACATTTCCTCATCTCACAGCAGGGAATGGTGAATGCACAACACAGTGATATCCTGTTATTTCCCCCCAGGCTGAGAAAAAGGCATTGACACAGGCATGTCATTTTTAGAAGAAAACCCATATTCTGTGTTCCAAAGTCAACCTGTGTCACACTACACTGGACATTAAAAAAACAAGTGATGCCATCACCTAAAACAAATGGCCAGTCTTAAGTAGTGAGAATTGGGGAAAGAGACAGGGAGAAAAACATTTCAGTCTAGATACTTCAAGGATAAGGAGATACTATCATTTCAAAGCTTTTTCTGAAATGTTGGGTCATATTTTGATGTATCTATCGACCAAACTGGGAAGGAAGGTAGCATGGTATAACCCAATCTCGCCTGATCTCGGAAGTCAAACAAGGTCGGTACTTGAATGGGAGACCTCCAAGGAAGACTCTGCAGAGGAAGGCAGTGGCAAAAACAACCTCTGCTTCTCACTTGCCTTGAAAGCCCCTTGCTGGGGTCACCATTAAGTCAGCTCCAATCTGACAGCACTTTCTATAAACACATGGGCACTTTCCATAAACATCTTAGGATTGTCATTCCACGCTACTGTTTTGAAAGAGCTGGGTCCAGATACAGGGCGTTTTTTTCTCCAGACAGTTGGCAACCCCACCTTGAAGAGTTTTCTGCTGCCCATAAACTCTCCATTAGTGGATCCTTTGGGTGCTTATTTCATTCCATGTTTCATCACAAAATAATAGCATAGTAGCACATTATAAGCAATACTGAAAATAGGACAAATTGGCCACTGGCTGCTATAATTTACACGCAATACCTCTCGAAGTCCAAAGATATGCAAGTGATTCAGATTCGGTTCTGCCAGGATACCCTTCAGGCTGTAAAATATAGAGTAAAAAGGTAACTTCCACTGCTATTTCAGCCTCAGATCCCCAGACTGAAGTTTAATTAATTAATGTAATAATAATAATTAATAATAATATTGATGTTGTTGCTAGAATATTGATGACGTTGTATTATATGGTAGCTACAAACTATTTAACCCCAGTATTGACCCTAATTAGCAGATATATTGTAAGGTCACTGAATTTTTGATCTCTTTTGAAATCCTGGAGATTTAATACAGGTGATTCTGATTTGAAAGCATCCATTCTGCATGCCATTGCAATAACGGATGACTTGCGCCAGGAGATGGACAGATGGAGTACGACTCTGTTGATTCTCCTGGACCTCTCAGTAGCTTTCAGTACCATTGAATATGGTATCCTTCTGGACCGGCTATCTAGATTGGCATTAGGAGGCCCCTTTCTGCAGTGGTTCATGTCCTACCTGGATGGTAGGTTTCAGAAGCTGGTTTTGGGGGACTGCTGCTTAGCCCTTGGCCTTTGACCTATGGGCTCCCACAAGGTTCCATCTTGTCACCCATGCTTTTTAACACCTACATGCAGCCACTGGGTGAAGTCAGCCAGAGATTTGGGCTGGGCTGTCACCAATATGCAAATGACAATCAGCTCTATTTCACACTTCCAGCTGATCCCAAGGAAGCTGTAGAAACCCTAATAGGGATGGGCACAAACCAGGAAAATGCAGTTCAGTTCGTGTTATGAGGCTAAACCATGAACTGAACCAGAAGGTTTGTTCATGAACCAAAGCAGTTCATGGCCCCGCAAACCCCATTGAAAGGGGATCCCTTTAAACAGGATTTGCAGAAAGCCTGAAAAACAGCTGAGTGAGGGGGAGCAGCTTGCTCCCCACCACTCGGGTGTTTTGGGCTGTCTTTAAAGGGACTACACAAGACAGCTCAAAATAGCTGAGCGGCAGGGAGCAAGCTGTTCCCCCTCACTCAGCCTGAAACAGCTCAGCTGTTTTTGCAGCTTTTGCAGGGTAGAATCATAGAATCACAGAGTTGGAAGAGGTCATACAGGCCATCTAGTCCAACCCCCTGCTCAATGCAGGATCAGCCAAGTGTTTGTCCAGCCACTGCTTAAAGACTGCCAGTGAGGGGGAGCTCACCATCTCCCTAGGCAGCTGATTCCACTATTGCACAACTCTTACTGTAAAAAAGTTTTTCCTAATATCCCACCCTTAATTTAAACTCATTATTGCGAGTCCTATCCTCTGCTGCCAAGAGGAACAGTTCCCTACCCTCCTCTAAGTGACAGCCCTTCAAATACTTAAAGAGAGCCATCATGTCCCCCTCCAAACTGAACATTTCCAAGTCCCTCAGCCTTTCCTCATAGGGCTTGGTCTCCAGGCCCCCGATCATCCTCGTCGCTCTCCTCTGCATCTGCTCCATTCTGTCCACATCTTTTTGAAGTGAGCCCTCCAGAACTGCACACAATGCTCCAGGTGCAGCCTGACCAATGCAGTGTACAGCGGGACTATGACATCTTGCGATTTGGATGTTATGCCTCTGTTGATAGACCCCAAGACTGCATTAACCTTTTTTGTCACCGCATCACACTGGCTGCTCATATTTAACTTGTGGCCCTCCTGTACCCCAAGATCTTGTTCACAGAAGTGAACTCAGAAGTCTATCCCCCATCCAGTATGAGTGTTCCCCATTTTTGTTACCCATACGTGGAACTCAGCAATTTGTATCTTGTTCACATCTGCCCGCTTTTATTGAATTCTGTCTCTGTCTTCTGGTGTCTTTGCTGCTCCTCCCAATTTGGTGTCATCTGCAAATTTAATCAGCAGCCCCTCCACATCCTCATCCAGATCATTTATCTTCTTCTCTAAAAATATTGAAAAATACCGGGCCAAGAACCGAGCCCTGTGCACCCTACTGAACACCTCCCTCCATTCAGATGAAATGCCATTAATAACTACTCTTGAGTACAGTTCTCCAACCGGCTCCCTATCCACTTAACTATCCTAGAGTCCAGTCTACAGTCCTTTAGTTTACCCATCAGAACATCATGAGGAACCCTGTCAAAAGCTTTACTGAAATCCAGGTAAACAACAGCATTCCCTCAATCCAGTAAGCTCGTCACTTGATCAAAGAAGGAAATGAGGTTGGTCTGGCAGGACCTGTTGGGGACAAATCTGTGCTGACTTCCCCGGATCACCAAGTTGTCCTTTAGGTGCTTGCAGATCGATCCCTTTAAAATCTGCTCCAGTATCTTCCCTGGGACAGAAGTCAGATTGACTAGCCTGTAGTTTTCTGGATCATCCCTTTTTTAAAAGAATTGGGATAACATCTACCCTCCTCCAGTCTTGTGGCATGTCTCTCGTCCTCCAAGAGGTCTGGACTTGAGCTTGAGCTTGCAAGAGCTCTTGTTTTAGGAGAGCCCACCCTTCACTTCCTCCTTTCCCTTCCAGCAGTCTTGCCCATAGAATGATTCTCATCATGCTCCTTAGTTTATTAAAGTCTGCCTTAATGAAATCTAACATACACATGTGGCTATGAATTTCCTTAGTCACCCACAGCAAAAGGAATTCTAGCAGGACATGGTCACTTCCCTCACCACCACCTTCACCCCATCTACCATCTCCTGCCTGTTGGTCAATATTAAGTCAAATAAAGCCAAGCCCTTCATAGCTTCCTCCATCATTTGATGAAGGAAGTTGTTGTCCAGACAGGTCAGGAAGTTGCATGACTGTGGACGCTTTGCAGTGTTTGTCTCCCAGCACACACCAGGGAAGTTGAAGTCACTCATAACTACCAGGTCATGTTGTTTGGATACCCTGTCAAGCTGTTCAAGGAGGGCAGCATCCACCTCCTCATCCTGGTCAGGAGGTCTGTAGCAGACTCCAACCACAATACTGTTTGTCCTTCCTTCCCTTATCCTCACTCAGATACATTCTACTGTGCTGTCGCCCTCTTCCTCCAGTATTTCCTGACAAACAAACCCTCTCCTCACATATAATGCTACTCCACCTCCTCTTCGACCCTTTCGGTTTTTCTTGAACAACTTGTATCCATCCACTACTACATTCCAGTCATGGGAAACATCCCATCAAGTCTCTGTAATGCCTACTAAATCATATACCTCTGTCTGCATTAGAAGCTCAAGCACTTCCTTCTTATTGCCCAAGCTTTGAGCATTAGTGCATAGACAACTAAAGTCCCTCATCTTTGGTTCCATTAGACCCAGCCCTCCCAGGTGGGCCTCTGTTGTTTGCTCTCCATTTAAAGCCCTGTGTTGCTCTTCCCCTTGTGGTGTCAATTTAAAGCCCTCTTGATTAATCTCTCCAGGTTTCTGCCAAACACATTCTTCCCTGACCTTGACAGGTAAAGTCCATTGCATGCAATAGGTTGTCATCCAGAAAACCTAGCCCTTAGTCCCAGAATCCAAATCGCTCCTGCCGGCACCACCAATGCAGCCAGTGGTTCACCTCCATTACCATCAGTTCCTGTCGTATCCCCCTTCCTATGACAGGAAGGATTGAAAAGAACACCACCTGTGCCCCCATTCCCTTCAGCTTCCTCACAAGAGCTTCATAGTCAGCCTTAATGCTTTCAATGGTGTTCACAGTCATGTCTTTGGTTCCCACATGGACTATCACAAATGGGTAACACTCTGTAGTTTTGATGAGTTTTGGGATCCTGTCTGTAATAGCTTTAAGTTTCACCCCTGGCAAGTAACACATCTCTCGGGCCAGGGGGTCAGGCCTGGAACATAACGTTCCATACCCCTCAGCCTGGAGTCACCTGTGACCAACACTTTTCTTTTCCTCCCCCTGCCATTCCCCTGTCCTCCTCCCTCTGTCTTCCTTGTGTTTGTGATACTTCCACTGACATCGTTTCCATCTCTGCCTCCACTGCAAGGGCCTAGAATCCATTCCTCAGTTCTAATGGCACTGAGTGCCATCTCACTTGATGCCTTTGGGGTCCTGCTGTAGCGCTCTGAGGAGACTTGTCAGGGCAGTCAACCACACTGTTGTCCCTTTGACTAGTCTCTCCTTTCCTATGCAGGATTTCAACGCTTCTGTGAATGAACTCCTCCCCTTCCTTGATCTCATGGAGAATAGTAATCCTTTCCTCCTCCAGGCTTCGAACCTTCTCCTCTAAGTGTCCTATCAACTGACACTTCTGACAAGTGTAGTTCATCTTTTACAAGATAAATTTATGCTTAAGAACACAAATAAAGCTTACTTTTTCTTTAAGTAATTGTGCATAGTTGCTTCTGTCCTAATCTTCTTATGCTGTCTGATATATCCCCCTAAAATATAAAAGAAACTGTCAAAAGCAAATGTTTCCATAACAACTACTGATTTAAACTGATTTAACAACTAAAAATGCACCTACACCCCAGTTCAATTATGTATGCCAGGTAAGTAAACTCAGGATATCCTTCTCATATAAAAGTCTTTCCATTAATTTCATTGACAGGATTTGATTCATGTGGGTGTTGTTCCTCTGGGGGAAGATCCACATGAACAGAAGTTTCATGTATATATGAATGTGCATACAGAACCCTGAATTAAGATGTATACTCACAATCTAATTATTGTTAATTTGTGTTCCATAGTGATTTGAGTGTTAGTCTAGGACTGAGGAGCCCCAGATTCAAATTCTCACCTCAACCATGAAGCTCACTGGATGATCCTGGAACTAGGCTGAGCTTAACATACTTGTTGTGAGTAGAGGAGGGGAGATAATCAAGTGTTCTGCCCAGAGCTCCTTGGATGGAAGGTAGCATAAAAATGTACTATACTACTCACTACTACATTTGCCTAAGTTCTTATGATATGGAGGGGCCATGTATGTTGATAATCTGCTGTGGCTGCTCATGGGTGGCTCGGGTAACCAGCTCACTTGCCACAGCAGCTGCTTGTCCTGCCCTGAGGGGGGGTGAAAGCAACACTTCACTTGCAGCCAGGGTGGTCCCAGTGGGAGGGGTGCAGGCCATTGGCCTGCTGGGACTTTCCCCTGTGGCCTTAATGGCCAATCCATCCCAGCTTGAAAGCAATATCAGGCTATGGCAGTGGGAGGTATCTACCAGTAGGTGCCTCATGAGAAATGCAGTGCATCTCTGTTCATCTCCTTGAAGATCTCTGCAATATACAGACCGTTCTTCCACTTACTCAAATGCACCACTATCATAACAATGGCATTCTGATAGTTCTGTCTTTAGCCTCATGAAAATACAAAAGGACTTTCGTATTGTGTTAGTTTCTTGTATCACAGACTTTTACCTGCACTCTCAGAGTTGGTAGTAACCTCTTGATCTTTAGACAACTTTGGAAGATTTCTGTCTCGGATACAATACTCTTTCAGTTGATTCTTAATGGGCTCTTCATCAGTCATACTAAAGCTTTGTGTGTTTTGCAAGTAAATCTGCTCCGGTGCTGTGAAAATACTTTCAAGGTCCCTCTCAGCAGGGCATCTTTTAGCACAGCTTGCAGTCTGAGGCATTTCTTTGACATTGTAAGGACCATATATGCTGGATGTTTGACTTACATTCCTTGAATCTGTAAGTGACTGGCTTATAATATTTTTGTTAAAAAAAGAATGATAAAGTTCTGAGGAAGGGACAGCTGGAAACTGATGATTCTCCTCTTCAAACAATGCAGCAATGGGCTGGGTATCTTGGGTGGCATTTAGTCTCTCTCTCTCACGAATAATACCAAACAATGGCTCTTCTCTGTCACAGTTCTTAAAATCTTTGCCTGCAGTCACCTTGGGAGACTTTCCAAATGAGTGACTGCATTCTGGACTAGAGGAGAAAAGAAATGGTTGTTCACATAAAAAACTAAGCAAAATCAGAAATGCTCACAATATGCTACCAGTATCATTGTGAAAGTTTTAGAAGCCAGTATCCTTCACACTCACATCTACATATCCTGCTCCCCTCTCTTTCAAGACCTGAGATCTTCTTTCAGGAATTTAACCCCACTCTTGTCATCTTGTCTACCCCACCTGTAGCCACTTTCTCCCCCATTCCTGATACTGACCCCCTCCCATTACCACTTTTTCCACCACCACCCCCAACCGCTTATGACTGTTCTCTTCTCCCAGCCTCACATTGCCACTTTTCCCACTCCTCTTCTACTCTCCCTGGATAATTATTTGTTTCCATTCGCAATGCCTTAGTGGCTAGGCAATCAAACAATGCAGATCATGATCTTGAATGGTCTCTGATCTCAGCATTTTTTAAAGTTCTCCAGTTGTTGGAACTTTCTTTAAAAAAATATCCTCCTCCATACAGTTTCTGGAGTTTTTCTGCAAACTTGGGGGTCTCCTGAGTTTTCAAAAACTTCCCCACAGTCTGTCCCTGGCCCATTGTACGGATTTTTGATCCTCCTCTGGGGCCAAGTCCAGGAGCAGTTTTAAAGATTCTGAAGTACATCTGTTTATTTAGGCAACTGTGATGAGTTAGTCCAACCACTACATGTCACTGCTGCTCCATTTTAGTAAATTAGTCAGTAGCTGTACAAGTGGAGCAGAAAGCACTTCTGCATGAAGAGCACAGGGAAAGGTATCAGAAAAATAAAATATATTTTGATCCAGAAAGAGTTTCAGAAGACAGTTATACCTAATGATATCAACATTTTAAAGTGGGGAACAATGTGTTTTTCAGACAGTCATATATCATCTATGTTTGGTGTAGTGGTTAAGTGCGCGGACTCTAATCTGGGAGAACCGGGTTTGATTCCCCACTCCTCCACTTGCACCTGGCTGGATGACCTTGGGCAAGCCGTAGTTCTAATAAGAGCTGTTCTTGAAAAAGAGCAGTTTCTGACAGAGCTCTCTCAGCCCCACCTACCTCACAGGGTGTCTGCTGTGGGGAGGGGAAGGGAAAGGAGTTTGTAAGCCGCTCTGAGACACCTTTGGGTAGTGAAGGGTGGGGTATAAATCCAATCTCTTCTTCTTCTTCTTTAATTCTCAACATGCCCCCCTGTGTGCGGATACTTATATATTTATTTGGATTTATATCCCGCCCTCCCCGAAGGCTCAGGGTGGCTTATTTCCACAGATTTCCACAGATAGGGGGCACATGGAGGGAAAACAGATTATCCTGCACACATGGGCCCCTCCCCATAGGTCCAGAAAAATCTAAAAAAAAATTAAAAATATAAGGGGGAGGTTAAAAACAGCTGAAAAATAAAACAGTGGTCACTGCACCTGTGCAGAGAATGCTCAAACTGTTTTCACGCACCACTCTCTGCCTGGCCAACCAAACCCCAGCCACCTCAACCAAAGCAGACGCTGAGAAAGGCCTCCCCCTTTTACCTTCTCCTTCATCCCACCATGGAAACTGCTGCCCAGCAAAGGCTGAAACAGCCTGCCTCCCACATTGGGAGCAGATGCCACCCTCCATGCCAGTGACTGCCCAGCAGCTGGTGCGGACAAAGGCAGCCTGAGCATGAAGAGACACCAACAGAAAGAGTTCAGAAAGGTGGGGGAGGGAGGGGGGGACAGAGAGAGAGAAAAAGAGAGACAGTGAGTGAATGCCAAGGGTGGGGGCTGCTGGGAAGAGAGCAAGGGTGGGGGGGTCATTGAATCTGAACAATGCTCCCCATATAAACTTACCTTGTTATCCCTGTTTGGTTCTCACATCTATTAAAACAACTACATTATGTTATATGCCAATTTGCTGTTCATCCTCTATCTGTATGTATGGACTGATAACTTCCATTTCAATGTGTCGTGTGCACATGAAAACTCACACCTTGGAAAAAACTTTGTTGGTCTTAAAGGTGGCACTGGACTCAAATTTTGTTTTAAGGCATGAATTATTTGTGTGTATATGAAAAACATACATGTGGAACCCAGTAACATTCTAAACTAAAATGTTTCTCAAACGTTCTAAATTAATATAAAGGTAAGGTTGGAACCTAATAATAATATTTGCTGGCGGAAGGCACTTCTACAGAACCTCTCTGCCTCACTCTGCAGCCCCACAGATGTTCCCAATAGGCTGCTCCTATTGGGACAGCATGAGGGCTGAATTGGAGGTCTGTAGTGAGAGAGGGTGGAATCAGCCAAAACTGCCCCACTTCTATTAGCTGAAATTATTGCTGATATCCAGCCCAGTGTAATCACACACTTTGGCATCCATTTCACTTTTAAGGAGAAAAAACACCATGAATCCGCCCTCCATCTGCAATATAATACCCATGCCTACCTACTCAGCTGCTGGAAATACAAAGCCGATGGTTTGTCAACTTCTGGGTCACTCAAATGTCTTTGCTTGCATGCTGCCTTAGAAAGCCATGGTTCTTCATGTACAATGTTTGCTGACTAAGAAATTGATATCAATACATTATAAAATGAAGTAATTATACTTTTTGTTCTTTAAAATGAATATTGAAAGTATGAATAATCTGTGTCACCAAGTCAATGGGAAAAGTTGCCTGTTGTATTATAGTCATTGTTTAGAGAGCTGCAATCAGACCACCCATATTTATTTATTTATTTATTTCATTTATACCCCGCCCTCCCCGCACGCGGGCTCAGGGCAGCTTACAAGACACGAATGTGATACAATACCACAAGTTAAAAACAATTAAGGCACACAGTGCAATAAAATACAGTTAAAACAATTTAAGCAAAAGTGGACAACTCACAGTTTCAAATGAACCATCTGTACTCTCAGGTCATCTTAAGAGACCTTACTCTTTGTGCCCCCACCACCAGAAGAATGGGGTGCAGGTACAACACTTCTCATCGGCAGCATCAAGGCTGTGGATCATATGGATCACTCCGTACCAGTATTTAGAAGACAGGTAAAGGTCCTCTTGTTCCAGCAATCTGTTCTACTTGTTTTAAAGAGAGCAGAATGTGATACTGATAAATCATGTTCTATAAAAATAATGTTGGATCTGTTTTACTTTTGCAATTTTTAGATGCTGGTTTTTATTGTATGTCTTATCTTTTGGTTGTAAGATATTAAAGAATGAATTTTTGAAAAAAGCAGGATATAATGGTTTCAATAAATAAATAAATAAATAGAAAGTACATCCAGATGGAAAGGGAGCCATTTTTAGCATGCTCCACTCACAGATGTTTCTTTGCTTTCATTAGGTCAGGATGCGTACTGCTAATACAAGAGCCAGGATTCTGTGAGAGTGGTTGTGTGCTCATTCCTTTGTTAGTCCTGGGGAAGAATGTTCCAGCTCCCATTCTTTAACATTCTGATCTCTTTAGGAACTGGAACTTGGAAGCACTTAAGAGCCTGTTTGCTCCAGTCCTTTTGTTTTCCCAAGGAAATATCACCAGCAAATCCCACTTTGTTATGTTGACCCTAAGGTCTAATTCACAAGGCCACAGTGGCTGCTTGCCCTCACCTGCACCTGTCAAGACTGTTTACGGTTCTCTAACTCTAGATCATTACCTTCTGGGGAAAGTACAGTGTCAAAATTTAGACAGGAAGTTCTAATAATGTAAATGTAAATCCTTGGGTTGGGTGGAATTGATTGCGGGTTTTGTTTTACTTATGTTACTCCATAAATGCCTGATACTGCTGTATAAATAATCTATTAAAATAGTTTTAAATTGTTTAAATTGTCCTTTAGTTAGGTTCATTATGACAAAGTTGGAGAGTGGAACCTTGCCTAGGCCTGGCTGAATACCCACAGGACAGAGTCAAGTTTAGGAACCCTAAAGGGGAGAGTTGCCACCAGCAAGGGTGGTCAGACTGCAGAGCAAGGGTTCCGACTTGTCTGGAGACAAACCACAGAACCTGGTATAGCTCAGAGGATATAATCTTGTTTCAGTGGCTGCTAGAGTCCAACTGAGCTCTTAAATCTTGGAGCAGGCTGAGTTAGATCCCGACAGATCCAACTGTCCGGGAGCAAAGAGTGCTTTTTAAAGGCCACATGCTCACATCAGGAGTCTGGTTCACTGGGTGCAGACATGACACACCTTTAGCTACATAAATCACACATGGGGGGGGGGGGGGGATTGGCCCAAGCTGGCCTGATCTTGTTGCAACTTGCTATGCAGAGGCAGGCAATGGCAAACCATCTCTGTTTGTCTCTTTCCTTGAGAACCCTGTCTGGACACATGCTTAACTATGTAAACCATAGGTAATCCCAGTGACATGAGAACAAATTTTCTTAAGGACAACCCTTAGTCTGCAATCCAGAACAGTCTCATCTCACGGAATTATCTGTCAACATATAGTGCTTGATATATGTTTATAAATGCTGTTTTAAAATAATGTATTCAATGTGTATTGATGTTTATGGGTTTATAATCTTGGGAAAGGCAGCTGAAAATACTATATAATAGCTGTAAGTTACCATGACACAACTTTTTATTGTACAAGCTCCCATGGGAATCATCCCAAGAACTAATCTATGGATGCAAAATATTATGATGAATGTAATTAAGAGGGCTTAGTAAGAGGATAATTACACATTTTGTTGTTGTTCAGTCGCACAGTCGAGTCCGACTCTTCGCGACCCCATGGACCAGATCACACCAGGCCTTCCTGTCTTCCACCGTCCTCTGAAGTTGGCTCAATTTCATGTTAGTTGCATCTATGACACTGTCTAACCATCTCATCCTTTGCCGTCCCCATCTTCTTTAACCTTCAATCTTTCCCAGCATCAGGGTCTTCTCCAGTGAGTGCTCCCTTCTCATTTGGTGGCCAAACTATTTGAGCTTCAGTTTCATTATCTGGCCTTCCAGGGAACACATAGCTTACCTCAAACCATAAGTTCTCTTTTTCTGAAAGATATTTTCTTCTGTTTTCTAGTACTTCTTTTTGTAGCCTATTAAGAAAATGGGAAAGGGAAACAAATAAATTGCTATGTTCCCAACATTATTCATGATTTGAGGATTTTCATCTTTGAAGGCCTGGGTAAGAGGTATGCTTGGTATACCAAATGTGTGGCAAAGGTAGCTTTTAAAAAATAATTTAAAAGAAATTAGTGACCTATTCCAGAGGGGTAGCCATGCTAGGCTACTGCAGTAAAAATAACCAGCTGTATTATGGTATGATCGTTTAAATACCAAACAAAATGACCCATGTCAGTGGGTTCTTCAGAACTCTTCATCAGGCTAGATGGTGAGAAAACAAGAAAAAGGGTGAGAGGGAAGGAAAGAAGCTACCAGCAAGATGGTATCATGTTGCACTTTTGATACTATGGGAAGAAGGGAGAATGTCAGCTTCCAAATGATAAAGGGAAATAAGTGGTTAATCTATGCGGTCCAAAACTCTTTAGCATAGAAGGAGGAAGTACCCAAAAGCTGATGCAGAAGGGGAAGAGCACTATTCAGCTAATAGATTTGTTTTTTTAATTATTTGTGGCTAGGGTTGCCAAATGACTCCGGAGGGCGGGGAATCCCCCGCTTCGGAGCCCCGAGTTCCGCCCCGGCAAAATCGGGGCCCGGGGGGAACCCCGCCCCTGAAGCCACGTTGCTGACGTTTGGGGTGTGGCTGAGCTCGTCGGGGGGGGGAACATATGTTTCCCCCCGACGAGCTCGGCCACGCCCCCAACGTCAGCAACGTCTGACGTCACTTCCGGTGACGTTGCGGTGGCGCGCGCGCGCACACTCACACGCACACAGCCGGCTCCCGACCAGGACGGAGCCTCCCCCGCCGGTAAGACTTCAGGATTTGGCAACCCTATTTGTGGCTTTCTCCTCAGGGAGGTGAGATTTGTAGTACTGTGTACAGTAAATAGGGAAGGAGTTCTACTGTTTTAAAACCTTATTCGAAATATACTATATTCCCTCTATGCTGAGCTAGTGTGAGCTAGCTCACATTATTTAGCCACCGGCTCCAGAAGGATGGCTCCAGGGCAAACTAATTTATGCACTAGCCAAATGGCTCACTCACAACTTTAATGCCAGTGGCTCACAAAGTAGAATGTTTGCTCACTGTGCTCCTAAGCCATTACAGCAAAGTGGTTAGAGAGCTGAACTGGGAAGACCTGGATTCAATTCTCTACTCAGCTGTGAAGCTCATTGAGTGACCCTGGGCCAGTTACTTGAGCTCAAGCTATATTTAACATACTTTACAGAGCTGTTGTAGAACAAAAGGGGAGATCCATGGGTGCTGTTCTAAGCTTCATGGTGGTAGGGTAGGATAAAAATAGTGGTTAAATGGAAGGGTAGGCTAGAAACAGTGATTAAATATGACATAATAGGCCCAGGGCATTGTTCCAAGGCATACAGCAACCTTTATTTGTTTGTTTGTTTGTTTAAATTTCTACCCTGCCCTCTCCATGAATGGGCTCAGGGCGGCTAACAAGCAAGGGCACCATGTGTCAATACATAAAACCAAGTAAAGCAAGATAAAATCGAATAAATATCAAAATTACATAAAGTGCTCAGTACTGTTGCTCTTAAATTAAGACAAGATAGTGTCCAGTAGATGTTGCCTCCATCCCTGTACAACGGTACCGATCTACCATGCCGCTGAGATGCAATCGTCCTAGGGCCACTCCATTCCCAGTTATCAACCGGGTTTGTTGGTGATGGTGGTAGTGGCGGCTCCTAATCGAAAGCCTGGCAGAAGAGCTCCGTCTTGCAGCCCCTGCAGAACTGTACAAGGTCCCGCAGGGCCCTGATCTCCTCCAGGAGCTCATTCCACCAGGTAGGAGCTGCCACTGAGTAGGCCCTGGCCCTGGTTGCAGCAAGCTGGGCCTCCTTGTGGCCTGGAATCACTAGGCGATGTTGTGCCCCAGACCGTAGTGCTCTTTGGGGTATATACGGGGAAAGGCGGTCCCTCAGGTATGTCGGACCCTGGCCACATAGGGCTTTAAAGGTAAGAACCAGCACTTTGAAGCGAACCCAGTATGCTATTGGCAGCCAGTGCAGCACTTTCAGCACAGGCCGTATGTGCTCCCGTCTAGGGAGACCCACCAACAGCTTGGCCGCAGCATTCTGCACTAGCTGCAGCTTCTGGATATGTGAAAAAGGCAGCCCCATGTAGAGAGTGTTACAGTAGTCTAGCCTCGAGGTGACCGTCGCATGGATCACTGTAGCCAGGTCATCACGGTCAAGGGAACCAACTGCCAAATCAGCCTAAAATGGTAAAAGGCCAACCTGGCAGTGGCTGCCACCTGGGCCTTCATAGTTAGGGAGGAATCCAGGTGCACTCCCAAACTCCTCACCTCCGGTGCTGGCACCAAAGGCGCCCCTGAATATAAAGGAGAGGGATCCCCAACCCCGAACCACCCCGGGTCAGGCACAGGACCTCCGTTTTCACTGGGTTCAGCTTTAGCTGACTCAGTCTGAGCCACCCAGCTATGGCTTGCAGAGCCCGGTTCAGGTCTTCTGGGCTGGAGTCAGACCGGCCACCCAACATCAGATAGAGCTGGGTGTCATCTGCATATTGATGGCACCCAAGGCCATACCTCTGGACAATCTGGGCAAGGGGGCGCATATAGATGTTAAACAACATCGGGGAGAGCACTGCCCCCTGAGGCACACCGCATTCAAGCGGGTTTCTTCGGGCCTGCTGCTCCCCTAGTGCCACTCTTTGTCCCCGACCCCAGAGAAAAGAGGCAAGCCACTGAAGGGCAAGCCCCTGTATCCCCACGCCAGTGAGGTGGTGGGTCAGCAGCTGGTGGTCGACCGTGTCAAACGCGGCCGACAGATCTAACAAAAGCAATGCTGCCACTCCACCTTGATCCAGGTGCCTCCAGAGGTCGTTTAGCTTTCTAAAGCTAAACAGATCCGAGTTTGGCTAGAATACCTTCTAGAAACCATATATATATTCCACCTAAAAAGGCTGATATTCTGCTAGAATTTCCGAAATGTGGTTAGGATGTTTGGTTTTAAACTAATTTGTTGACCACCCCCTTCTGTCTCCAGAGCAGGAAAAAAGAAATACCCCATAGTTACTGTTTGCAGAAAGCACAGGAAAACTGTGCAGACACCTTCATTTTAATGGGACAAATATGAAGACATACAGAAAGAAATTATCTATGGATTTTTGACTTGCAAATATAATTAAGGCATGTGTCTGAAAACTCTTCATTTCAGCATATACTCTTACACATACCTGATGGAACTTCATATCCATTTATATATATAATATTTATATATCTATTATAAGTGAAAAATGTTTCAAAGGATCACTGTACATATACCTGTTCTGGATGTCGTCAAGGAATGGTTTTGGTGGTTTATGCTCTGGTGTTTTGGGGAGTTCTATACTGCGCCACCTCCCAGGAACTTGGTTAATATCTACATGAACTGATTTTTGAACTTTGCCTGTAATAAAACAATCAGAAAGTCAGTAACTCTTTCAGTGAATGGAAGAGAGACATCCAATTATTCAACAGGAACATGCAACCACATGTTTTAATTAGTATTCTATTTGCCATCATTGATGCACTAGCATAGACTATCAGTGATAGTTTTCTGAATACTGTATTTTTCTTTCTAATGAGTAAACTTTGAATGAGCGTGTTAATTCAGATCTTTTTTTAATAATAATTTTATTGGTTTTCAAAAAGAAAGAAGAAAGTGAGAGTATTACATTGTAACAGTATCTATTCAGTTTGCTCGCACTTAACATAAAAACAAGAATTACTTAAAGTTTTACCAAGTTAACAAATATCTTTCTAACAACATTGTATTTTTAATAGTTACTAATTTTCTTTACTGCCATATATCTATTTATTTTTCTACTATATATAAATTTTAAGTACATTTAACTAATATAGTCCTCTAATAACATAGTCAGTCTTCTACTGATCTTTCAACTATGAGAAGTCAATCATTCAAACAACCATATTTTAAAAAATAATGGGATTATATGGATCACAAAAAAAAACCAGAACATTAACATTTCATTGCTAGGTTATTAATAGAATCTTGCTAACTACTATAGGTTCAATTTCAACTAGGCTCTTTAATGGGAACAGCATGTAGATAGTAATATAGCAGATGAGAAGATTAAAAGTTTCTATTTGCACCTCATAATAGAGTCATTACCAATATGTAAATCCAGATCCAAAATATCTTTCTTATTGAGTTACAGCTGTAGATTACATGTTTCTTATCGTGATCAAGTTATCTATCTATACCTTCTTTACTATTTTATAATTAAATGTTTCATTTATGTAAATGTCTGTTATGTTATTTTTATTATCAGCTCAAATTAAACTCAAATTTAACCATTAGACATGTATCAACAGTCCTTGTGCCACTCTAATTATAATATTTATATTTTTCTCTCTTTTTTATTTTATTTTTTATGATGATCATAAGCCTATGTCTTTTTTCTTTGTATGTATTGAAGGTGATCTTTATTTCTTCCTTTGTATGTTCCATACTTCCACTGGATAAGGTTTCCTGTCTTATATTGTTATCCATGTATTTTTTGATTTGCAAAAACCACGCCATATGACAACTCATCTTGTATTCTCTCTTTTGGCATTTCAAGACTTGAAAAGGTTATTACTCTTCCTATAATTTTTTTTACATTGACTTGTGTTGCTTTTTATCGGGTAGCTGAGATCTTTTTCTGGAAGCAGAATTTCATGGAATAGTTCATCTTGGTTGGAATCCTGCTCCTTAGCTGGGCATATTACAGTCAATTGATCTTCCTTCTCATTTGGAATTTCCTATTGTACGATCAGTTCCTTATTATACAGTCTATGGAAAGTATTCTGGATCTCTTGTTGAATTGTGGTCTCAAGCATCTCTAAAAATTGTTGCAGGTTCAATTGCATGTTTTGTATATCATCTGGGTCTTCTAACGCCTCTGCTTCTTTGTAATTATCTTGTAACTCCATTGTAATCTTAAATTGCAGTTCCAGTCTGTTGTTCAAGGTCAGTCAGAGGGGAGCGATGGCACAGGGGATTTATCCTCTGGTTAAAACATCTGAGCTGAACAGTACTGCTGTCAGTTCTAGCCCCGTGCTGGTGTGAGCTACCAGCCTTGTCCCCAGCTCTCCGTCCACCCAGCGGTTCGAAAGCTTCGGCGAGTACATAAAATGGGTACCACTCCTTAGAGAGGGTGGGCACACTAAACCCCCCGATGGGGGAGGTGTTAGCCGGGGAACGGAATGTCCAGCGCGTAAGATCGAAAGCCTAGAAAGAACTCTTCAGCATCAAGAAAGCCTGTAATGGGCCATCCGGCCAGGCGGTGGCAGTGCTGCACTGCAACTTGAAGCAGTCCTGGAGAAAAGCTGACGACATCAAGCCACGCCGAGGGAACATGCCACTGGAACATGTCTGACCCTACAGCTGAACAAACTCCCCGTCGACTGTGAACGTGTGTGATTTAAAGATTTATATGTTGTCTTCTCTTACCCCTTTGAATCATTGTTAGTGTGTATATGAGTAACTGTAAATCGCTCAGAGCCAGCAAGCTCTGCAGGAATGAGCGATTAATAAATTGAAAGATTATTATTATTGTTGTTATTGTTATTGTTATTCTCTCTTGTTTACTTTCCCAGAGAGTCACACAGAGCTGGTCACTAATTCAAAACACCAGACTCAGTAGCTATATTAAAATCCAAGAATCTTTCCACGTAGACCAAACAATATGGAGTCTCTTTAATATTTCTCAGAAGCAATCACTGTTAGTTAAATTTTCAATGTTAAAACACAGTCTTAAGAGCAGTCACACCTTCAAAAGTAGCCAGAATCCATTTTAACCAAGACGTTCTGTTTATTTATTTATTTATGTATTTATTCGTTATATTTCTATCCCACCCTCCCACCGAAGTGTCTCAGGACGGCTTACAACAATTATAAAACCAGCATAAGTACATATATAAAACACAACTCAATAAAATAGCTCTGCTCATGTCCAATTAAATAAATAAATACAGTTAAAACCATTTAAATGTGGCAGTGTCGAATAGTAAAGTGCAAGTGCAGCACAGTCGATATAGGGTCTTTCCTACTGAAACACCCGGCAAAAAAGCTCCGTTTTCATGGCCCTGCAGAATTGCTGGAGATCCCACAGGGCTCTGATCTCGCTGGGGAGCTCATTCCAGAGCGTCGGCCCCACCAGGGAGAATGCTCTGGTCCTAGTCACTGCCAACCTGGCGTCCCTAGGCCCAGGGGGGGCCAGGCGGTTTTGTATACCAGATCACAGTGCTCTCTGGGGAACATGCGGGGAAAGGCGGTCCCTCAGGTAGGCAGGCCCCTGACCATAAAGGGCTTTAAAGGTCAAAACCAGCACCTTGAAGTGGATCCAGAACGGTAGCCAGTGCAGCGACTTTAGCACAGGCTGCATGTGGTCCCACATAGGGAGGCCCATCAACAGCCTGGCCGCCACGTTTTGCACCAGCTACAGCTTCTGGAGTTGCCCCAAGGGCAGCCCCATGTAGAGAACATTGCAGTAGTCCAACCTTGAGGTGACCATAGCGTGGATCACTGAAGCCAGATAATCGTGTTCGAGGAAGGGGACCAACTGCCTAATCAGCTGAAGATGGTAAAAGGCTGTCTTGGCAGTGGCTACTACCTGGGCCTCCATTGTCAAGGAAGCATCCAGGAGCACTCCCAAACTCCTGACCCTCGGCGCTGGCACCAACGGCGCCTCACCAAAGGCCAGTAGAGGAACCCCTAACCCTGAACTGCTCCAATTCAGGCACAGAACCTCCGTCTTCGTCGGATTCAATTTCAATCTACTCAGTCTAAGCCATCCCACCACGTCCTGCAACGCCTGGTCCAGATATTCCGGGGTAGAACCCGAATGACTGCCCAACAACAGATAGAGCTGGGTGTCATCCGCATATTGTTGACACCCATGCCTTGGGGCAATCTGGGCAAGGGGGCTCATATAGATGTTAAATAGCATCGGGGAGAGCACTGCCCCTTGTGGCACTCCACAAATTAGTGGGTGCCTTTGGGACAGCTTCTCCCCAAGTGCCACCCATTGTCCCCGACCCTGGAGAAAGGAGACAAGCCATTGCAAGGCAAGCCCACGAATCCCCACATCGGTGAGGCGGTGGGCGAGCAACTGATGATTGACTGTGTTGAATGCTGCTGACAGGTCCAACAGCAGCAGCACCACTGTCCCACCCCGATCCAGATACCTCCGAAGGTTGTCTGTGAGGGCAACCAGTGCTGTCTCTGTCCCGTGACCCGGGCAGAAGCCGAACTGGAAGGGATCCAGCGTGGGAGTGTCATCCAGAAAGCTCTGCAACTGTATTGTCACCACCGTCTCTATTAATTTGCCCAAACAGGGCAAACTGGAGACCGGCCAATAGTTGGCCAATTCGGCCGGGTCCAGAGATGCTTTTTTAAAGAGAGGGTGGACCATAGCTTCCTTGAGAGCCCCTAGGAACAGCCCCTTGGAGAGGGACTTGTTGCTAATGTCCCTGAGGGTGCCTTGAAACCCCTCGCGGTCAGCTTTAATTGGCCAGGAGGGGCACGGATCAAGGCTGCATGTGTTTGGGCGTACCATTGAGATCAGTCTGTCAACTTCTTCTAGGCTGAGTGGATTGAAATAATCTAGAATGGGACCAGAATGGGACCAGAAATAATCTAGAATGGAATGGAGCCTCGAGTTCACTCACTGTCTCAAGTGTGGCTGGGAGGTCGCAGCGGAGCAACAAATAGTTCGCAAAAGCCTTGCAGCCTATATCCAGTTTCCTAGTATTTTGCCTGCCCTGTGGCAGAGTTGTTAAAGACCGAATCATTCTATACAATTGTACTAGGCGTGAGCTTGCAGAAGCAATTGTGGCTGCATAGAACTCCCTCTTCGCAGCCTTGACCGCCATCTCATATGACCTCATAAACGTCCGATAGGATGCTCTGGCTGCCTCGTCGCGAGCACTCCACCACTGTCTCTTTAGCTATCTGAGCCTTCGTTTCATCAGCCTCAGCTCCTGGGTATACCATGGAGCCAGCCTTGAACGAGGGTGCAGAGGGCGTCTGGGATCGATCTTGTCAGTGGCCGCCAAGAGTTGGCCATGCCAGTCCTTGACTAGCTCGTCTAACCAGCCGCCAGGGGGCAATGGATCCCGGAGAGCCATCTGAAGCCACAATGGGTCTATTTGGCTCTGTGGGTAAGCCAAAATACGCTCGCTGTCCAAACAGGATTGGGGTGTCATGTTCACTCGGGCCCTCAGGGCATGATGGTCGAACAATGGAACTGCCATAGCAGTAATCCAGTCCACTGTAACCCCCGCGACAAAGATCAAATCAAGTGTGTGACCGGCTCAGTGAGTGGGGGCCATTACATATTGGGAGAGTCCCAGCACCGCCATGGACGATGCCAGGTCCACCGCCTGTGAGGAAGCCGCATCATCAGCATGGACATTGAAGTCACCCAAGACTAACAGCCTAGGGTGCTCCAATGCCCAGCCCGACACGGCCTCCACCAGAGATGGCAGGCTGTCAGACGGCGTGTTGGGCGGACAGTACACCAGCCAGATAGCCAAACTCTCCCCTGCTTCCCACACAAAGCCAGCACACTCCATGCCTGAGAGCCTCGCCGCTGGGAGCGCCCTGAAGGAGTAAGCCGCCCGAATGAACAAAGCCACTCCTCCCCCCCGTCCCATAGTCCGAGATTGGTAAAGGACCAAGAACCCGGGAGGAGCCAACTGAGGGAGGGCAACCATCTCCTCGTCTCGTACCCCAGTCCCTTTTATTTTAAAATCCCATTAAGTAAGAGGAAAAAGCAATGCATTGTAGATTCAAAAGTATAAATTCCAGATAGTGATCACAGTTAAGTCTATTGAAATGTTCAAATCGCAGTAGTTGAGTCTTTTTTGTCCCGCTGAATATTTCAAAGATTTTAACTTCCCAGTCTCTTGGCAGCCGTTCACGAGGGGGGAGGGGGGAAACTCCACATCTCATTCCCTTTCTTTTTGGAAAATTTAAAGGGGCGAGATCAAGATATCTTTGGAGATAAGTTGTTGCAGTTACAGGTACTCACACCAGTTCTTATCTTCACTGATGTTAAGGTGAGGTTCAAGCTCTTGTAATCGGGTGTTCACAGCTTATCACAGTCATGGCTCCATGACTGTGCTGTTCCGCGCTGTGCTTCGAGACAACCTTGATCTTCCAGCCGCTTGCTGCTGCTCGTGGGGAGATCAGGGCAAGTCCCCTGCAACCGACTCTCTCTTTGGGAGAGTCAGTGGGGTCTCGGGCAACCAGAGCACCCCCCTAAAGGCGTGGAATGTCGGCAATTCTTGGGAGCTCGCCCAAGTCTCAACTGCCTCACTGTGCCACAGCCTGCGGAGTCGTGTTAATTTAGAACTGATGGTGTGGTTAGTGGGGCACAGAATAGTTGAAAGTTTAGTGACATATTGTTATATTAAATGCTTTTTTAGTTATCAAAGCTTGCAAATTAAACTTGCCATTAAACTCACCAGGATGGCTTTTCTTGGTAGATATCTGGTTAACAACATGCAGATTGAGAAGGTCTAAACTGATGACAGAACGCTTAAGGGGAGATGCTCCCAACACATTCATCTTAGACTTCAGCCTTTCCTTTTCAAAAAAGTCCTATTACATTGAAAGAGAAATGAAAAATATTACACCAATATAGAAATGCAGGACATTAGTTATATTTATATTCAGGGGTCGTTTCGTAGAAAAAGAGCTAGGGGAACTCATTAGCATAACTCATTAGCATATGCCACACACCCTGACATCAGGGGCCCAGCGGTGGACCTGCAAGGCCGGCGGGAGTGCAAGGAAGCCCCGCGAAGGCCCTCCCTGGCCTCAGGCAGGCAGGGGTGGGGAGAGGCGTGGAGGAAGCAACTTACCCTCCCTCTTCTCCTGCCTCCTCCTGGCTGAATGAGGGCCGGAAGCGGGGTGGCCGAAAGCAGGGGCGGGGCTTTGTCGTGTGCCCCGCCCCCCACACCTCACCCGGGGGAACTGCGATCCCCCGCGATCCCCCCCGAATCGACCTCTGTTTATATAGCAGTTGTTCTGAAGGAGTCTACGCAGAAAGGGAGTCTGATATCCAGAGAGTAGAGGCCCAACATGAGACCCCCCAAAAAACACACTGCAAAAGTAATGCCCATCTCCTTCTGGACAGGAAGAGCACATGTCATAGTAAAGGTAAAAGGTAAAGGTTCCTTTGCTTGAAAGCCAGTCGAATCCAACTCTAGGGTTGTGGTGCTCATCTCCGTTTCAAAGCCGAAGAGCCAGCACTGTCCGAAGATGTTTCTGTGGTCATGTGGCCGGCATGACTAAACACCAAGGCGCAGAGTTCCAATAAATTTCCACCTGCCCAAAGGCACTTCTCACATGTCAATAAAGCCCCAGCCCCACTGTGCAGAAAAGGCCCCCCTGAAAGGCAATCATGTCAGACAGCTCCCCACTGAACGTTCCAGTGAAGTCTCAGCAATCAGAACTAATAATAGCCTAATGCACAGGAGGATCTGCCAGGTAATCAGCCTTATCATAAAGCTATCAACCTCCCCAGACACACCCACCAGGCACTCCAAGGCCTTTGTCCTCTAAAGTAATCAAGCAAATTGTACACTTGACACTGTGCATCTCACACAGGGGAAAGTGCAGTGTGGCTTTTCCTAATTTTCCTGCTCCAATCCAAATTGCCCAATTAAATTCAAACTTTCCTCAAGGTCCAGTCATGGCCTGAATGGAATGAAGCTTCCTGACAGCAGGACTTTTCAGTACACAAAGTACACCCAGGGGTCATTTCCTGCGGGAGCGCACAGGAGCGGAGCTCCGGCAGTAAGGGGCCCAGGGGGCGAGCACATGCAACGAGCCCCACCCCCTGCTCCCAGCAGCCCTCAGTCCGGCCACGAGGAGCAAGAAGCAGCCAGGTAAGTTGCAGAGCTGCCCCCCTTCAGGTACAAGCTCTCCCTCCACTGTGAGGGCAGATCTGCCCGTCCCCCCCCCCCAATAGCTAGCAATCCAAAACAGTCCAGTGGAGCTTGAGCGGTGGGTGTTGCCTTCTGACACACTTCCGGTGATGTCAGGGGGTGTGGCACATGCAAATAAGTTATGCTAATAAGTTATTCTAATGAGCTCCTGCACCTCTTTTTCTATGAAATGACCCCTGAGTACACCGATTCTCTTCCATTCTTTGTCAAGGTGCTAGTGCTGATGGCTGCTTCTCAGTTCCAGGGGTTCTTTGGGGGGGGGGATGATTTTCTGGACCTATATTAGTCTGACTTCAGGCCAGGATTTGCCATAGAGACTGCTTTGGTCACCTTGGTTGATAACCTTGATCAAGAGCTAGACAGGGAGAATGTGACCCTGCTAGTTCTGCTGGATCTCTCAGTGGCCTTTCATACTATCAACCATAGTATCCTCCTGAGCCACCTCTCAGTACTGGGACTAAAGGCCTTGATGTTACAGTGGTTCAAACCCTATCTGAGGGTTGATTTCAGAAGGTAGTGTTGAAGGATTCCTGCTCTGCCCCAAGGCCATTGGCCTGTGGAGCTCCACAGGGTTTGATCTTATCCCCACACCATTTCATTTCTATATGAAGCCATACAGGTCATCAGGAGGTACGGGGTGTGGAGCCACCAATATGCAGATGATACCAGCTGCATCTTTCCTTGCCACCTAATTCTGAGGGTGCTGTTGATGTTCTGAACAGGTGCCTGGAGTCAGTAATGGGATGGATGAGGATGAACAAATTGAAACTTAATCCTGACTGGAGGTTCTCTGGGTTAGTAGAAAGACAGACTGGGAACCTGAGATCTCTCCTGTCTTGGATTGGGTTATAATCCCATTGAAAAACTAGGTTTGCAGCTTGAGAGTGCTGCTTGACACCATGGTCACCTTAGAAAAGCAGGTGGCTGCAGAGGCTTTTGCCCAACTTTGGCTAGTGTGTCAGCTGACCTTGTTCCTGGTCCAGTCAGATTTAGCCACAGTGACCCATGCCTTAGTTACATCTAGACTGGATTTTTGCAATGTGCTCTACTTGGGGCTACCTTGAAGAGTGTTCAGAAGCTGCAGCTAGTGCAGAATGCTGCTGCTAGTGTGCTGGTTGGGGCCAGCTACTGGAAGCATATGACCCAATAATACAGTAATTACACTGGCTTATCTATCCACTCCCAAGGCCAATTCAAGGTATAGTTTTTGTCCTTTAAAGCCCTACATGACTTGGGACCAGGTTTTCTGAAGGACCCATACATTCCTGTCCAGGAATTAAGATCACAGGGAGAGGCCCTCCTGACTATCCCACCAATCAGAGAAGCTCATCTGGTGGGCCCATGAGAGAAACGGCCTTTTCAGTGGCAGCTTCATAATTATGGAACAATCTCCCCAGGGATGTGCACCTGGCCCCCTCCATGTCTACCTTCAGGAGGCAGTTGAAGACAGTTTCATTTAGGACTGCATATGACTAAACTAGTGTTTTTTAAATTGGCAGTCCTGAGATTATAAATATGTGTTTTCTATAATGGTTGTTTTATTTACATTGTAAGCCACCTTGAGTTCTGCAAGATAGAAAGGCAGCTAATAAATGTTTTAAATAAACAAGTAAATAAAAACTACAAAAAAATTGATTTATATTTCCTGTTTCAGCACATTTAAACGAACCTATTTATTAGATACACGGAAGGAAGCTGGGGGGCATGTTTTATAGAGGCTGACTTAAGATCTGGGTTTGTGTTCCTCCTCTGCTTTCAGGTATTTATCCAGGGTGTGGCCAGAGGTACAAGCCTTTGGCCTGAGCCCAAGGGTTCTTTGTGCCTGGTTCTTAGCCTCTGGCTCACACCCTGAGGCCCTGATGGAAGCCAGGCCAATGGATTTGGATTCATGTTTGTTAATCCAGTGGAGAGGAGCCACCAGTATTGGTTCCCCTGCTAGACCCACAGGGGGTAAGCCAAAGTCCTGCCCTCTTCTGCATGTGGAAGAAAATGGCCAGAGCCACGTCATTCCAGGGAGCTGCTCTGTAAGGGCATTATAAGGCAGGCAGTTTTATTATCCATCCCTTCTTGAATAATCCCTAGCATTGAAATTGACTTTTTCACTGCTGCTGCATACTGATGTTTTCATTGAGCTACCCATTATACTGAATAAATCCATTTTATAAAAAATCCGGTGATTCCGTCTATCGTAAGTGGAATTATGTAATGTGGACTAATGAGTTTCTTCACAATTAATTGACAGTCACAATATGACAGACTCTCCAAACCTAAATGAGAGCTACTTTTTAAAGGAGTATCGTCAACACTGAACAGATTTAAGACCATGAGAAACTTTATCATTTAAGCCACAGGAAATGTCTAGGTCTCATAATTTTAGGGGCACAGGATCTCTGGACAGATGCTTCTGTAAAAGTGGATAATTTGTTGAGTAATGACAGTAGTATAGAACATATACCAGAAGCTGAGTGGGGGGTAAGCTATAAACATTGGGTTGGATCCAGAGAACCATAAGCAAAAGGGGGAGGGGGATTAGCTACTACAACTGTTCCACAAATGCTTGTGTAGGTGAGAGATTGACACAGTGCTATAACATGTAGGCTCTGCTTAGCACATTTTTATCTGCCTTCTAAGGAGCTGAAGGTGGCATAGTTCAATTATCTTCCATTTTATCCTCACAACACTCCTTTGAGGTATGCCAAGCTGAGAGAGTGTCCTGGTCTCCAGTCCTAACCCAATACTCTAACATGTATGTTAAACTGTACCTTTGGATCTAACCCACTGAAAATGGATTTTTGCATAAAATCACAAATAAAGTACAGGTTGACATACTGAATACATGAAGCTGCCATTGGTCCATCAAAAGTCAGTATCGCTTATCAGACTGGCATTAGCTCTCCAGGGTATCAGGCAGAGGTCTTTCGCATTCTTTAAATGGAGATGCTAGGGATTGAATTTGGGACCTTCTGTATGCCAAGCAGATGCTCTTCCACTGAGCACACTGTTACTCAAAGGTCATTTCGGGGGGGAACGCGGGGGAACGCAGTTCCCCTGGGTGAGGTGCGGGTGGGCGGGGCACAGGATGAAGCCCCGCCCCCTGCTTCCGGCCGCCCCGTTTCCAGCCCTTATTCAGCCAGGAGGAGGCAGGAGAAGAGGGAGGGTAAGTTGCTTCCTCCCCGTCTCTCCCCACCCCACCCCTGCCTTCCTCGCACTCCCGCTGGCCTTGCAGGTCCACCGCCGGGCCCTTGCAGGTCCACCGCAGGTCCACCGCCGGGCCCCCTGATGTCAGGGGGTGTGGCATATGGTAATGAGTTATGCTAATGAGTTCCCCTGGCTCTTTTTCTACGAAATGACCCCTGCTGTTATTTATCTTATTGAGCTAAGTCCAGTTCTTGAAAACATTATAAAGAAAGCATGAAGTAGATTTCTGAATATTACATGCCTTCTTTCCTCTCATATAACAAAACTTTACTTGCTCTAATGAAGAAATTTACAGTGCATGCCTAAACAGAATTATACCCATCTTAGGCCATCAACTTGGTGTAACTCTGTTTAGCATTCCACTGTTAATCTGTGTTCCAGTTATCTCAGGCAAAAATCCATACATTGCAAGGATATAAGTGATTATAAATGTACATACATTCAACTACTCTAGAAAACCATGTGTTCTTGCAGAATAATGTCCAGAGTGCTCCATGATGATAACCTTTGAAACACTCTTGACATCTTTATTTGCTGTGGAACCATTTGGAAAAGCTAACTTCAAAACTTTTGGTGTGGAGAGTGGGGCAGTGTTTTTGGGTGTGCTCAGGTCTGGATGTCCAGAGTTATTTGATGAGGTCTTCTCAGGATTTTGAAATGGGAAACATTTCTAGTGATTTGTTTTCCTCACTGGTCTAATATCTTATATGCTTGTGTCAGCGTACAGATGAGGTATGTATAGACAGGTAGGTAGGTAGGTAGATATTTGTACCTCTGATTCAATATAAGCACTACATACCTTCTGCTTTCTTCTCTCCTTGGTAAATATGATTCTTTTACTTGAAAGATTTAAAAGAAAAATGAATTTATTTTTTGGAACATTGATGTATTTATATAAATAAAATGATTGCTATTTAATACTGAATCATAATGAATTTCCAGAAAAGCTATTAGAAATTACACGTTAAATCCTCATTTATTATATGCCAAGTTATTAGTTAGGATTATCCTGGACAAATCAACCGAGTGCATAAACTCTAAAATGTACTGTACTCCAAAGAATTAAACAGTTTGAACAACTGACCAATATAGAATCGCCCACTGGGAACAATACCAATAAGATATGACATGAAATAAATGGTTGTTATATATGTTTTCCAGCTTCTCTTGTCCACTTCTGTCAAAAGAGGTCAAAGGAATAAGAAAAACATGCATATACTATGAATTAAAATCTGTCTGTTGCAATAATAATATTGCAACATCCATGCAATTGCTCAGATATCAATATTGCATAGTGACATTAATAACCATGAACCCTGAAGACTTAACCTGAGTTTTAGTATCAACTCAAAAGGGAGGGGGAAGCTTTTGACAGCCTGCAGTTAATGCAGCATAGCAGAGCGAGTACTGACTTTTTTACTAGGAAGAGCTATATCCAGATCTTCACACTGGGAATTCATTATTGGATCTCCCATGTATGGGGGGATTTTTAATTTAAATCAGCCACAAGTTTAGGGGAAGTGGCACTGGGCGAAGCGTTTAAAAAAAAAAATCATTCCCCACTATGTTGTTTTCCTGATCTAAACAAGTATGTATATGTTTTTTTCTAACAGGACACACAGCAGGGGAGACATTTAGATTATGAAAACTGCACTGGGGAAACTGTTAAGGCTCCGGAGAATTTCAAAGTAGTGTGCCCCACATACAGTACAATGAAATACAAACAACCAAACAAAAAAACCTTGGAAACCGAGTGCAGGGTCTCTCAACATGTCATCATATTCAGGACTCAGCTATTAAGCTTATGGCCAATTTCTTTCTGTAATATTTTACACATCAGCCCACTATATATCTGCCCCTTTTACATGTAAGGCAGAGATTGCAGGAGAGTCTAATTCATATAACACTGCACTGAATCCTGCTTCTCTGTCTTGTCCTGTGTCCCCCCCGCCCCCGGTTTCCATCACAGAAGGTATTTTCTTCCAGTCTGGCTCCAGAAGTGAGACACACTGAGGAGAAAACCCCCTAAAACGACTCCTTTTCTATGTGGAGGAAGTATGCTTTTGGGGGTATATGAAACTATAGTCAAGACAAATACAGGCAGACATTCAAGCTTTTCTCTCTGCCCTGAGAAAAACGCCCCCAAAGGCTGCAAATCTGTGTCCAGACATGTATATGTTTTCTCAGGTTTACTGCACCCGAGTATGCCTGTCATCTTCCCCCCAGTTATGTGAACACCCACAACAGTCAGTACTGCCCCGGCCTAGGTTTTTCCACCTCAGTGAGAGCTAGGCCTTCAAAATGCTAATGTGGTCCTGCAGACAGAGTATTGGGAGACTCTGATTTATTTCCTTTTCGTGCCATAGGTTCAATTCCTCAGTTGGGACAGGTCACACTCCCTCATAACACCAACTGTGAAACAGAAAGGCTGTCCCACCCTTTTTGCTTCTTAATCAAGTGTTAACGTTTTAAAAAGATAGGAGACCTGACAGAAAAATCCAGGCAAGTCCTAAATCCTGACTACCCTGACTACCTAACACTGCTTCACAGAGTTTGGCTGAAGGTTCGGCCTTCCTGCTACCACCAGCCATGGCTCTGTCTTGGCAACTGTGTGACTCTTTTAGCTTTACTCACCGAGAGCCACCAACCCAGTTCATATTCCCTCACCAGACAATACCCTGCTCAGGCTAGTGAGAGAGCAGCTCTCACAGACAGGACACTCTTAAGGCCTGACTTCTGAAGCTGAGGTGAAAACTGCTCCATTCAGAAAGGGCAATAGCTGCGAAAAGACCAGTGTCACTCTAGGACCTGCTATGACACTTCTCATGGTCTTTTCCTGACAGTCTCTGATTGTCAAGTTTTTACTCGGTGTAAGCTGTTTGCTTCAACAGGTAAATAAGAAAATAACAAGAGAATGGTATCATTATATTGTCTTGAGAAACTGATGCCAAGCTAGCAAAGGGCCTGCCTGAGTTCATACCCTGTCCATATTTCTTTCTCTCTTCATGTAGATATTTATATTCTGCTTTTTGGGGTCCCAAATCAGTCTGCCATGTAGTTCTCCCCACCTGCCAATTTTTAATCATCACAACAAGCCTGTTAGGTAGGTTAGGCTCAGAGAGTGACTGGCTCAAGATGAGCTCCTTTCACACATGATGTTATGCTCTTTCAGTCTTTCAGACTTTAAGGGACACAGACATTAATTTATGTATATACTTAAAACACGTATAGGCCTGCCTTTCTTCCAGGCAATTGGGATCCAAAATGGGTAACAGATTAACAGTGCAATCCTGAACAGTCAGTCAATGAGTTTAGAAGAATATAACTCTACATAAGACTGCATTGTAAAAACCATACAGATCACAGAATGTAAATAACAGATCAAGCATAGTATAATGTGCTGCTAGTGTGGCAGATTATCTGAGAGAACCAGGTCTGAATCCCCATTCTGCCATGAAAGTTCACTGGGTAACCCTCTCAGCCTGTTCCTAACCTACCTCACAGGGTGGTTGTAGTAAGAATAAAATAGGGAATGCAAGAGTGATGATGTAATCCACTTTGGACCGCAACTGGGGGGGGGGGAAGTGGGTTATAAATATCAAACCAATTAATAAGAGACCTCTGCCTCTAACAGAATACAGAAACCATCACAAGTCTTCAGGGGCATTATTTAAAAGTTATAGGGCTTTCCTAACAAAACATGTGTTTAGGTACCGTACTCTGTAAGAAGTAACTCCCTCTCAGATTTTAATTTCAGCATCGGAGTAAAATGGTTGCTCAACAATCCCCCAGAGATGGGATCTGTGGGAACATTTTTGTACGGCTCAATCACTTTAACTTGGTCCTTGGAGTTCTAAATGCTTCTGTTTGTTTTGTCCAGGTTTCCAAGGGCTATGATGTTCTCTGGAGAGCCAGTTTGGTGTAGTGGTTAAGAGCAGCGGACTCTAATCTGGAGAACCAGATTTGATTACCTACTCCTCGACATGGAGTCAGCTGGGTGACCTCGGGTCAGTCACAGTTCTCTCAGAGCTGTTTTGTCAAAAGCAGTTCTCTCAGAGTTCTCTCTTCCCCACCTACCTCACAGGGTGTCTGTTGTGGGGAGAGGAAGGGAAGGAGATTGTAAACCAATCTGAGACTCTGGCTGCATTCACACACACTAAATAATCCACTTTCAATGCACTTTTCAACTGGATTTTACTGTGTGAACTGGCAAACTCCAGTTGGAAAATGGATTGAAAGTGGATTATTTAGTCTGTGTGATCGCAGCCTCTGAGTGAACGGTGAGGTATAAATCCAATTCTTCTTCTTCTTCTCCTCCTCCTCCTCCTCTCAGGGACTGGACTGAGTATCTTCTAAGGTCATAGAACATAAGCCTACACTGTATATTCTTTTCAAGCCATTTGAAGCTGACAATTTTAAAGTCAGTTTTTAGAATGGAAATAACACTCTAGGGTTGCCAGGTCTGGGTTAGAAAATACCTGGAGACTTTGGGGGTGGATCCAGGAGAGGGTGGCGTTTGAGGAGGGGAGGGGCCTCCGCATGGTACAATGCCATAAAGTCCACCCTTCAAAGCAGCCATTTTCTCCAGGGGAGCTGATCTCTGTCAGCTGGAGATCAGTTGTAAAAGCAGGAGATCCCCAGGCCCCACCTGGAGGCTGGCAACTCTGTAACACTCTATCACTTCAGGGTTGCACACGCAACATCATTTAATGGAGGTTAGTTAATACCCTTACATCGCAACATCACATTCACAGTATGGCTTACTAACTGCCTTAGTGTTTGTGAGCCTGGAACCAGAAGGGTGTTCCTACCAATTAAGCAAGGAAGTGATTGTGCATGCGTGCTGCTGAATGTTTGCTATTGAATTACTGGATTTCCCCCATGCTCTTGTAATCGACTGTACTGTTTATATGGTGATGAGTCTCTCTGCTGTCTCTCCCTGACAACGCAGCACCTCTCATGCTTCTCATTACCCTTGGGGTCTCATTTAAGATGTGTCTGCAGATGAGCCCAGAACTCTTATTTAAACATGGTGTATTTAAATTCATGGGTATTTTTTTCATGGTTGCTGCTAGCATGAAATGGGGCTCATGTGGTAGGGATAAATGCAGCAGACCACATAATAAATTCACCTTCTTTTATTCTGGATCTTTTGATCCACATTAACTACCACTGCCTTTAAAACACACACACAAACTCTTCTGCTGTTTGTTTTTTTAAACCCAGCCTTGGAAATAACTTTTGAGAATCCAACCTTCCTACCCTCCTACTTTTCTAGCGCTTTGTGTCTGAAATGAGAGGAGCCAGGTGGCAGGGCATTCTACTATCCAATCTCCTTGGATTTAAAAGGCATTTATGCCTACTTCCAAGCATAAGAGTTGGTTGTGGTTATGCAGTGGTATGAGAAAGGCAATCTAGATAATTATAGTTCAGACTGGACTCCATACACACAGAGACAGTTGACTCTAGTCAGATAGACCAATTTTACCTAAAACTATTGCAAGATGAATGGGAAAGGCAAATTTACGGCCCCTGCCACACAGGGAGAAGAAACACGGGCAAAGTGCGGCTTTATATATGAAATGTGTGACGAAATTAATGGAACTTTTGTTTGCTTATGTTATGTTGAGTATAAAATGCTATGTCACCCATTATAACTTCGGGTTGGTGGGTATTCGAGGGTCCCAAACCTTGATTATCTTAACTCTTCCCTTTATTAAGTAATAATTTTTTTTAGTATTTCTCCTCTACAGGACTGTGCCGTGTGTTTCTTTTTGGGCTTGGGTTGGGCAAACACAGCCAGAGACAGAGTTCCTGTCTCTCAGTATGGTAAAAAGACTTGTCTTTTTGGCAGTCCACGGTATCCATAAAAACTTTTTTCCCAACACCACATTTCAGATGAATCAACTTTCATCCTGTCAGCTTTTTTCATTGCCAGCTTTCACACCCATACAGAGTAATGGGGAATATTGTGTCATGAATCACCTTGATCTTGGTCTCCAGTGGCACATCCTTACACATCCTTCATGGCTGCCCTCCCCAGTCTCAGTCTCCTTCTGATTTTTTGGTTGCAGTCTCCCTTTTGGTTGATGATGGAGCCAAGGAATAGAAAATCGTGAACTATTTCAATTTCTTCATTGTCAGTCTTAAAATTGTGCAGTTCCCCAGTAGCCCCTTCAATAAAGGTTTAATGTGTGGAAGTGGGCAGCTGAAGCCTTTCATGGAATGGAGATAAATAATATAACCTGGTAAGTAACATCCTATCAAACCTCTCTTAAGGGGGATGGTATATTTTTCTCCAGGTTGTTGGGAATTCCACTTTGTCATGAAAGCTCATACCATAATAAATACATTAGTCTTTAAGGTTACACAAGACCCTTAAGTTATTTTTTGCTGCAGCAGAGTAAGACATGCAGGTGTTCTCCTGGAAATTAAATTTAAGGAAGCTGCATCAGGCTGCAAATTAATTGTTTTGAAAACCACTCCAGGTATTACATGTTCAGCAATAGCTTGACAATGTCAAAATCAAGAGTACACCAGGCCAGGATTTAGATATTGTTGATTCTCTCCACAGACCAGAAAGATATTTTCTACAAAGAGCCCTGGTTTTGAGCCACATCTTTTTCTGTTACAGTGTGGGTTTGGTAAGACAGCGGAGCAAATTCTAGATGCAGATTCGGCCTGTAAACTCTTGGAGGATTGCCTACATTAGGGGTATGTCACCTAATATGCAAAGGAGTTCCTGCTACAAAAAGAGCCATGTAGTATGTATATGTGTGTGTGTGTGTGTGTGTGTGTGTGTGTGTGTGTGTGTG
>NW_015167553.1:208600-218600 GCF_001447785.1 Gekko japonicus
ATTAGGCCACACCCCCATGTTACCAGAAGTGTGGTCATCCAGCCACACCCACCTTTTGCTTCTTATTCTGTTTACCTTGTTTGTTGTCAAAACCCAGGGCTTTTTTTGTAGCAGGAACTCCTTTGCATGTTAGGCCACACACCCCTAATGTAGCCAATCCTAATGAGTTTCTGCTGTCGGGTGTGGCCTATTATGCTAATGAGTTGCTGCTGGGCGTGGCCAACTCGGGAGCCAGCCGTAACTCTGTTCCTGCGTGTTCCTGCCCCAAAATAGCCCTGCCCCAGGCCAACTACTGACTGCAGAGTCACCCCTGAATAGCCATAAAATGGCCATAAATCTGTGCAGACAGCCACCATGATTATTATTTTTTGTATACCAGGGTTGGATCCTCTTACTAAACCCCACTGAGATCTCACTCCACTGTTTATTTTGGCCAGGTCTACTTTTGTCCTGCATTTTCAACTTTTTTTGGGGGGGGGGGAGCAAGTGAATCAATTTTCTCTCTGTCACTCCCTGACCCTTCATAAGAGGCTCTCTCATCCCGGGCTATTTAGCCCAGTTGCAGAGGCCCAGCCTGTCACAGGCACACTACCAGACCCATAGTAACAATCCATGGAAGCAACAGTGCTACCTCCTCCCACAGTTTCCTGCTCCTCCCCTCCCCTCCCCTCCCCTTCCCATGGACTGGGGAGGAGATAGCATTGCATGCCAGCAGTCACAGGTACTGTTTGATTTCTCTGGTCCAGGAGCAGAGGCTGGAGCTGTAGCACCCTCCAGGGTTCCCTTCTTCCCTGGTAGGGCCTTAGGAGGGCCTCTGGTGGGCCTAGAGCGGCAGAGGGAAATTCACTTCCGCCCAGTTCCCTCTCTCCCAGGCCTGCTTGTATCCTCTCCCTTTTGCAGTCTAGGGAGCGATCCCAGTCCCCCCTTGGCACTTTCTGGACCTGCCTTTTGAAGGGTTCCTTGGGGAGGGACACCCTCAGCTTCTCCTTCTCAGTCTAGGAGCTAGGCCATGTAGACTGTCAGAAGCCAGAGCCAATGGGCTTCCTCCTGGATCTGGCCACACCCTCCCCCGCTTCCTCTCAAGGAGCTTGCTCCCAGCCTACTGGGGGCTTAGTGAGGTTGGAAGGGCCGCTGCTCTTTCTCACCCCATGAGGTGCTCTCCCCTGGATCCGGTCTCTCTATCTGAGGCTTGTTCTCACCACCTCTTAATGTTCCTTCTAAGCGGTGGAGTCTTGTGAGCAAAAATTCTACTTTGTGAGCTCCTGGCATTAAAGCTGTGAGCGGGGGATGCTGCTTCCCTGCCACAGTCTCCTGTGGCTGCTCTGCAAGCATGCCCCAGCCTCCCCAGCTGTGTCGGGCTTCAGGGCAGGTCTCTGCCACTGCTGGCTCTGGCTGTCGGTTCCTACAGGGCTGTTCTTGCTGGGGCTGGCCCCAGGATGCCTCCAACTAAGTTGGTAAGTGCAGGGGTGGGGGTGCCACCTCAGCGTTGCCAGATCTGGGTTGGGAAATACCTGGAGACTGGGGGGTGGGGGTGGAGCCTAGAGAGGGCAGGGTTTGGAGAGAGGGGGATCTCAGCAGGGTGAGTCCCTCCTCCATAGCAGCGATTTTCTCCAGGGGAACTGATCTTGGTTGTCTTGAGATCAGTAGGAATAACGGGACATGTCCAGGTGCCACTTGGAGGCTGGTAACCCTATGCTGCCTCCGGGCAGGTAAGATTGCAACTGAGCGCCAGCATGGCATAGTGGATAGAATGTAGAACTAGAATCCCAAATGACCCGAGTTCAAATCCTCAGTCTACCATGTAAACTTGCTGGGTGACTTTGGGGCAATCACACTGTCTCAGCTAAACTACCTCGCAAGGTTATACTTGTGAGAAAATGGAGGAGGAGAGAATTATGTCCTAAGCCACTTTGGGCCCCCATCGGGGAGGAAAGTGGGTTGCAGACATATACACAATGGTCAATACAATGCAGTGCGTGAGATGGGGTTAAAAGGGCCTGTACCCATCTCCTTGGCACTTTTGGCAGGGATTTATGGACTTGCTGCAGAGCTAGGGTTGACTTTCCCAGCCCTGATTATTATCAATATATACAGTATCTTAAGTGACTTGCTGCAGTGCAGTACAGTGGTTAGAATTTTGGAGTGGAGAAGCCCAGTCTCAAAACTGTTTTTGATTTTATAAATCTTGGTCATATTCTTCCAGGTGCTGAGACACAGAATCTTAAGATTGTTAGGCAATCACAGCATATAGCTTGGTATCAGCAGTTAAATATTGCATCAGAAATATTTCAGAATTGGGTTGGCCACAGTTGTGGAAAACAGCAGCTAAACATTTGGCATTGTTTTTTTTTAAAAAAAAATCTTTCTGCTTTGGCTTCATAATTCTATTAAATTTGGCATAATGTGGAAGATAATCTGTAGCAGAAGGCAGGAAATGTTTTCTTTCATCGTTCTACTTAAAAAGGAGTAGATACCTTAAAGTGGACCTGCCTTAGGGTAGCCAACTCCAGTCTCGGAAATTCCTGGACATTTGGGGGTAGAGCCTGGGGGGAGCAGGGTTTGGGGAGGGGAAGGACCTTGGAGGGGTGTGATGCAATAGTTTCCCCCCCTCCAAAGCAGCAGTTTTCTCTGGGAGAACTCTCTCTCTCTCTCTCTCTAGTTTTGAGACCAGGTGTAATTCTGGGAGTTTTCTAGGATCCACTTGGAAGCTGGAAACCCTAACCTGCCCTCTCTTACTAGGAAGTTCTTGAGGGTCTTGTTTTGAGGACTTTTGTCACGTGAATCAAAGTCATTATCAGCAACAACAGGCAAGATGGCCTTTTTCAGATGCATGCTCATTACAATGCAATGGCTCTCTGTCATGGCCCTTGTTCACCACCGCTGACTTCATGCCAGTTGCCACTGTGTCCCCCCTGCGCCTCACCCCACTGCATCCTGTCACTGCTGCCTTGTTGCTGGAGGAAAGGGTATAACAGGAGTTGCCTCAGCCGAGAACAAAGAGGGGGGTTACTTCACCACCCTCCTGCCCCCTGGAACCAGTCTTCCTCGCCTTCTCTCTGAGTCTGCAGACTGTAGCTCCAGGCCTCCTTATCAGCTGTCTCCTTCCTCCATTTATACCCCTCCCCTCTCCTGCTCCACCCCCTCCTGCCTTCTGGCCCTCCTCCCTGGGCTGGCCCCGTTCCAGTATAAACCTGGGGAGGCCAAGCCAGCCCTTGCCTCCCCACCCTGGCCCAGCTATTGGCTTCCTGACTGGGGTGCCTCCCGGGATATCCTTCTCATGCGCTGCCATGGCCTGGCTTCACTGCTCGGCCCCACCATCTCTCGCCGCCTCCTGTTTGCCAGAGTGCTGGGCCCAACACTGCTGGGGCTGGGCATGGCTGAGAGCCAGGCCACCTCCATCCTGGCCCCCTCATCTGCTCGGGCGGCCAGGTGACAGCTCTTCCTGATGGCGCTCCTCCTTGGGGTGGGCGTCTGGGCCTCCCTGCCTGCTTCCTGATCTTCGCCGTGGACACGGCTTGCATGCCCAGTGGATGTGATCTACTTGGTGCAATGAATTAGATCTTTAGTGTTGAGAGCTGATGTTTATGAATATTGTTTTAGTCTGTGATTAGAATATTGCAAGATGAAGGATCTTGTATATTTGGATTGTTTGTTCTGCTTGTTGCAAAGCATTATGCTTTTAGTGCTGTGAGATATCTCTTCAAGAAAATTGGAGAAATCAAGGGAACGTTTCATGCAAAGCTTTCCATAATAAAGGACAAAAATGGTAGGGACCTAACAGAAGCAGAAGAGATTAGGAAGAGGTGGCAAGAATACACATAACTATACAAGAAGGATCTCAATGTCCTTGACAACCGCAATGGTGTGATCGCTGACCTCGAGCCAGACATCCTAGAGAGCGAAGTCAAATTGACCTTAGAAAGTATTACTAACAACAAAACTAGCGGAGATGACTGTATCTCAGGCCCCTGCCACACGCAGGGGAAAAGGCGGTAGAAGGCGCGGCTTTTAAAAGCCGCGCCAATGTTGACACGGCGTGGCGGGATCTCACGGATCCCCCGGCCGCGCCGCCGTTTCTCCCCGGCGCGATCAAACGCCGGGGAGAAAACACAGCCCTAAGGGTTTGGGCCAGTTTGGGTGCGGAAGCAGAACGCTTCCCAGATGTGGTGGTGTGATCGCGCTGCTTTGATCCGCCCCCAAACTGGCCCGCAACTGGCCCAAATCGCCGCGTGTGAACGGGACCTCAGATGAGCTATTCAAAGTCCTAAAAGATGATGCTGTTAAAGTGCTGTACTCCATATGCCAGCAAATTTGGAAAATGCAGCAGTGGCCATAGGATTGGAAAAGGTCAGTTTACATTCCAATCCCAAGGGCAATGCCAAGGAATCTTCACGCTATCGCACAATTGCACTCATTTCACATGCTAGCAAGGTCCTGCTCAAGAGCCTACAAGCTAGGCTTCAGCAGTACATGAATAGAGAACTGCCAGAAGTACAAGCTGGGTTTCAAAGAGGTAGAGGAACCAGAGATCAAATTGCCAACATTGGCTGGATTTTGGAGAAAGCAAGGGAGGGCCAGAAAAACATCTGCTTCATTGACTACACTAAAGCCTTTGATTGTGTGGATCACAACAAACTGTGGCAAGTTCTTAAACAGATGGGAGTACCAGACCATCTCACATATTTCCTGCGAAACCCGTATAAGGGTCAAGAAGTGACAGAACCAGACATGGAACAACTGATTGGTTTAGAATAGAAAAAGGAGTACGGCAAGAATATATACTGTCACACTGCTTATTAAATTTATATGCAGAGTACATCATTCGAACTGCTCACCTGGATGAATCACAAACTAGAATTAAGATTGCCGGGAAAAACATCAACAACCTCAGATATGCCGATGATACCACTCTAATGGCAGAAAGTGAAGAGGACCTAAAGAGCCTCTTGCTGTGGGTTAGAGGAGAGTGCAAAAGATGGCTTGAAACTCAACATCAAAAAAACTAAGATCATGGCATCCGGCCCCATCACTCCTTGGCAAATAATAGGGGAAGTCATGGAAGCAGTGATAGAATTCATGTTTCTGGGATCCAAGATCATTGCAGATGGTGACTGCAGCCATGAAATTAAAAGACGCTTGCTCCTTGGGAGGAAAGTGATGGCAAACCTAGACAGCATAATAAAAAGTAGAGACATCACCCTGCCAACAAAAGTCCATATGGTCAAAGTGATGGTATTCCCAGTAGTTATGTATGGCTGTGAGAGTTGGACCGTAAGGAAGGCCGAGCGCCAAAGAATAGATGCTTTTGAATTATGGTGCTGGAGAAAACTCTTGAGAGTCCCTTGGACTGCAAGGAGATCAAATCAGTCAATCTTATAGGAAATCAACCCTGATTGTTCCCTGGAAGGCCAGATACTGAAGCTGAAGCTCAAATACTTTGGCCACCAAATGAGAAGGGAGCATTCACTGGAGAAGACCCTGATGCTGGGAAAGACTGAAGGTAACAGAAGAAGGGGGCGGCAAAGGATGAGATGGTTAGACAGTGTTACCGATGCAATGACCCTGAAACTGAGCAAGTTCTGGAGGACGGAGGACAGGAGGTCCTGGCATGATCTGGTCCATGGGGTCGCGAAGGGTTGGACTCGACTGTGCGACGATACAACATATGGCTAGTGTTTTAGTTTGTGTGATTTGTACTGTGAGTCATCTTCAGCTTGTGAAAAAAAGGCAGGTTACAAATGTTTTAAAAAGAAGAAATAGAATGAATGTGCTTGCTGCTGTGTAACATCAGGCTCCCCTTTAGTCTGAACTCCCCCGTGCCACGATTTGACTTCCAGTTTGCCCTGCAGCTGACCCCTTGCTGTTGACATTGCTCCTTAAAAGGTCTTGTATAAAACCTCAGTGGAAACTGTCCAAGCCCTTCTTGCAGAGTGATTAATATGTACAGCATCATATAATCTGTTTAAATGCAGCACCAAATAGCACCTTTTAAAATAGATACCTGTGTTCCTTTAGATCTTCATGTGCCTACAAGTGACATTAGACAGTAAGTGACATCAATGTGGTGTTAATAACTTGCTTCAGTGAATTTTATTTCTTTTAAAGCTGAGTGGACGTGAAGTGACCCTCACAGATTAAATAGAATTACTAATGCAGTTATGTTAGAATAAATAGTTTTATTATGAATTTAGTAAAATCGAAGCTACTGATCACTGTCCTCAGAGCAGGGGTTGTCGGAGTACACAGCTGCAAGGCTTCATACCAGGAAAAAAGTCTTGTTCAGCTAAGAGGGATTTGCTTTTAACTAAAAGCTACATGGTTATCATGCTGCACTCCCCTATAATTTGAAAGAGAACCAGTGAAGCCTGCCAAATGTAACTATGATTAATTGAAGTAGGAAATGTAGATGGGAACGCATACACTAACATTTTTTTTTAAATGCAATGAAAATGTCCCATCTGTTCTCTTTTTATAACAAAAATGAATTGCAAAACTAATGTTATTAATTAATACTTGTTTTTATTTTTATGCCAAGATTGCCCAGTTTAGAGTTCAGGGGACCAAGAGAGGAGAGAGAGAGAGGGGAGAGAGAGAGAGAGAGAGAGAGAGAGAGAGAGAGAGAGAGAGAGAGAGATCAAACTTGGTATGGAAGAAGGACTACAATAAGCAGAGTTGCACCCTTCTGACATCATTGAAGTCAGTGGGTTTTAGAACAATGGAATTAGCAGCAGGCACTTATGCTTAAGGAAACTTAACAGAATGAGGGGAAGACTTAGATCTTGATCTGGAGAACGTCTCCACAGAGTTCATTTTTGAGGAGGAACGTCTAAAGTAATATCTTGCTCCAGCCTCTCCCTTATATTTTGACTTCATTAGCCACAACCCTGATGGTGGTAGAAAGGGCCATCAGGTCACAGCTGACTAACGGCAAACCCATAGGGTTTTCAGGGCAAGAGATGAATGGAGGCACTGGGGGTTTGCTGCCTCTGCATAGCAATAATGTACTTCCTTGGTGGTCTCCTGTTATGTATTTAAATACTAACAGGAATCGCCCCATTGACATTCAATGTTAAGCTTGAGCCGGATGAAGGCTCCACTGAAACACATTGCTATTGGTCGACCTCCCACAGCGACCAATCAGAACTATACAGGCTCCAGAGAGGGAAAGACTCTCATTGGTTTTTAACTATGCAATCTTATTGGTTGTTAATTGTAAATAGGCGTGGCTATGTTAGCCCGGGAATGTTTAAAAGGAGCCTAGCTCCCAATGTTAGTTCGTTCTGGTTATTAACTGCGTTTGAGTGCTTGTTCGTTCCTTCATTAAAGCTGAAACACTTGCTGAAATCACTCTCCGAGTCTTTGTTAGTGCGATCTAACATCTCCCATCCAAGTACTAACCAGGGCTGACCCTGCTGGGCTTCCAAGATCTGATGAGGTTACGCTAAAGACTGGGCCATGCAGGTTCAGGACACAGTTCTGATGCATCTCCATATTCAGTTTCGGCAGCAACAGCAAGGGGGAAAGAAGTGCCCTTTCAGGATCACTCTTCCCCCTGTTACCACCCCCTTCCCCCAAGTCCTAAAGACAGCACTCCTCACCAAACGCAAGGGAAAGTCCCACGTTTTCTGGACCAGGGCAGAGAATCCTTGGTCTGTGGAGTGCAACCTATGTGGGAAAAAAATCAGTCTCACCAGCTCAGGCCTGCAGTTGCTGCTACAACGCTAGCCGGGCAAAGTACAGCCCACACACCTTCCGTCAGTTTGTGGCAGGGAAGGCAGATATTTGTAGAGGAGGAGATACCTCCATAATGGCAAGCAGAGACGTATGCGGTACAGAGGGTGGCAGCCAGCAGCAATCAGGGTCCCCAGAACATCAGTGAGATGATCGCAGTAGACAGCCAAAACATTCCAATTAGAGGTAGGGGTGCCAACTGCAGGTTGGAAATTCCTTGAGGTTTGGGAGTTGGAGAAGGCAGGGTTTGGGGAGGGATGGGAGTTGAGGTGCCTGTGCAGGTAGTGGCACCCTGGTATGAAATGTAGTCTTGCACAACATTGAGCAGGAACAGAACTGCATCTAGTGCCAAAAGAGAATGGGTGACAGTGTAGTTAGCCGGGGCAGGAGGACTAATTGTGCACTCCACCTGGAGTAGCCAAAGTGCATAGCACACCATTCTGTCCCTTGTGGCAGATGGAGGAGATGGAAGTATTATTTATTTCTTTATAATTTATTTACTTCATTTATACTCCACCTTTCTCCTCCATGGGAACCCAAAGTGGTTTACTTCATTCTCTCCACCATTTTACCCTCACAAAACCCTATGAGGTAGGTAGTGTCATGATCTGGGCTGTGCAAGCAAAGGCCTAGCAGGCCCAGGGACCCTGAGTAGCAGTTAGGGTTGCCAAACCGGCCAGCTGGTTTTTGGGGATTCTACTCACTGCCGGCCAGCTGGCCGTCGGGGGAAGCCCCACCCCAAGCCCCAACACCCCCAGCCACCCCTCTCCCTTCTCTCTTGAGAGAGAGAGGAGGGAGAGGGGTGGCTGCAGGCCATGCGCCTGACCTCCACGGAGATCAGGCACATGGGGGGAAATGCAAGGAGCCGGCATTTCCTGCGTGCCTGATGTCTGTGGAGACTGGGCACGCGTAGGGTGGGGAACGCTGGCTCCCTGCACTTAAGTGCACACACTCATAATGCTGAGTGTGGGCAGGAAGGGAGGGCAGGAAGGGTTGCATCAGTGCTTAGTTCTTGTGGCCCCTTCTTACACACCCAGGGAAATGCTGATCACCACTTTGGGGCCAGGAAGCAATTTTTCTCCAGGCCAGTTTGGACCCCAGTGATCCTGGAGGGTTTTTTTAAATCATATTCTGGGCGTGGAACAGGGGTCACTGGGGTGTGGGGGGGGTATTGGTGAATTTCCTGCATTGTGCAGGGGGGTGGACTAGATGACCCTGGAGGTCCCTTCCCAGTCTATGAGTCTATGATTCTATAATTCACCCAGGCTGGCTGTGGGCACGCCAGCACCTCTGTCAGGCAGAAGCGCCTGAGATCCTCCCCTTTTCCTTCGCCCGACTTGGAGGCGAAGGGAAGGGAGAGGGGGGAAAGAATGGATCCCAGGTGCTTCTGCCTGTCAGAGGGGCTGGTGCACACGTCCGGAGATGTCAGGGGGTGTGGCATATGCTAATAAGTTATGCTAATGAGCTCCTGCAGCTCTTTTTCTACGAAATGCCCCCTGGCTGCCGGTCCCACCGTGAGAAGTTATTCTGCCTTATCCATCTCCTGGGGCAAGAGATGGAGGGCTTCCTCTGTGGGTCTGGTCATGTTCCTGAGAAGAGCTGCACTGTGGCAGAAGTGCTGGGCCTGGTGGTGGAGATGCTCCACCATCAGGTATCCCAGCAGCCAGATCATCCCCTTCAGTAACACCACCCTTAGCAATACCAATATCACTCACTGTAGTGATGTACTATACAGCTGAGCCTGCCACTGGCCTGGCCTGTGTCATCTTTTATTTATTTATTATATTTATACCCCGCCCTCCCAGCCATGGCCGGCTCAGGGCGGCTTACAACAGCTATCTAAGTGAGAGAATTATGATTGCCTAAAAAAGGGGACCCTCTATCCTATTTGACTGGTACTTGGTAGGGAAGGCCCCTTCAGTAAATGCTATAAGCCCTGTAGGCTGCAGGTTTCATCTAAACGGGATGGAAAACAAGCTACAGCCTAATTGTATGTATTTTGCATTGAAACAATGGAAACGTCAAAATGAACGGATGTCATAATGAAAGAAACGAAAACAGACGTGGTTTATAAATATGAAATGAAGATAAGAAAAACGCCAGCCCTCAGCAGCAGTTCAGACAGGGATATTCTTGCACATACTTGTCAGAGAAAGGCACAAGGCCTCTAAATCTGCACAAAACACACACTCACGTACATTTGGTATGCAGCCCACAAAGGCCAAAAGTCTGCAAATAATTGGATATTGCTGTTTCATTCTCCCTTCAG